>NC_056743.1:481713010-482010510 GCF_019279795.1 Protopterus annectens | reverse complement strand
TCTTTCTCTCTCTAGTCTTGCTTATCCAACTGGTTGGTTGGTTGCACTGTAATTGTACCTAACTCCTAGTGGTTGATTTATTACTGATTATCTTTCTCTCTCTAGTCTTGCTTATCCAACTGGTTGGTTGGTTACACTGTAATTGTACCTAACTCCTAGTGGTTGATTTATTACTGATTATCTTTCTCTCTCTAGTCTTGCTTATCCAACTGGTTGGTTGGTTACACTGTAATTGTACCTAACTCCTAGTGGTTGATTTATTACTGATTATCTTTCTCTCTCTAGTCTTGCTTATCCAACTGGTTGGTTGGTTGCACTGTAATTGTACCTAACTCCTAGTGGTCGATTTATTACTGATTATCTTTCTCTCTCTAGTCTTGCTTATCCAACTGGTTATTCTGGGATTTTTCTCCTTTGGCTAAGTTAAAAAAACACAGCCCACCTCTGTTTTTTTATTTTATTTTCTGGACTCACTGGTAGAATGAGACTTATAGTTAACCTCCTATTGGCTGTTTTTCAATTAGTTTGCATTGGTCCATTGAAAGTTACTGCACATTACTTTTCTTTTAATATAATAATGTGGAAAGGATTGACTTCAAAATTATATGGGAATGGCTTGAAACCTAGCATGGGGGTTGATTTTTTCTCGCTGTCTTTCGGCTTTTCCCTGTTAGTGGTCGCCACAGCAGAACTCTGGTCCGCTCATGATTGGCAGTGGATTTTACAGTGCTGAGTTGCCAGCCTGACACCCAACCTTCAACGAAGGCACGCCCATTCACGCTCAGACCTACCTGCATGTCTTTAACGTCACTCGACCGTGGGGAGGACATGCAGACTCCACACAGAAGGAGCTCCAGCAGAGAATCGAATGGGAGAACCTCTTGCTGTGAGGTAACAACGCTAACCACTGCACCACTGTGGGGCTTGATTTTTCCTAATCTCCTATAATTCCTCAATTAATATTTGCATTTTTGAAAGGTCTTGGCAACTTAGTGAGAAAAAATGTCAGCAATGGAAGAAGTATATTACACTCATGCAGGACCACTTAAAAAGACTGAGTGACAGAGATACTGGTAAAAAGTCTTGTCTCAGAGAGAATTTGCTTTGAAGAAAATAGGTGTTCTTTTATTTAAATCATGAATAAATATAGATCATCCTCTTAAAACTGTACAAAAGTAGGTTGCCACCTTTGATGAAGAAAGTAATGCAAATTTAAACCTTGATCAGGAGATGATCAGACTAAATGTAGAAGTGGATGAAACAGAAAGTAGGAACAGGAGCAGGAGGGAGAATCTTCATCTGACCCGGATGCCAGAATTCACAGCAGTCTTGGCATATGTTTAAAAAGAAGGCATTGTTGCGACTTGGCATACCTTTAAAAAGAAGGCATTGTTGCGGCTTGGCGTACATTTAAAAAGAAGGTATTGTTGTGACTTGGCATACATTTAAAAAGAAGGTATTGTTGCGACTTGGCATACATTTAAAAAAAGGTATTGTTGTGACTTGGCATACATTTAAAAAAAGGTATTGTTGCGACTTGGCATACATTTAAAAAAAGGTATTGTTGTGACTTGGCATACATTTATAAAGAAGGTACTATTGCGACTTGGCATACATTTAAAAAGAAGGCATTGTTGCGACTTGGCATACATTTAAAAAGAAAGTATTGTTGTGACTTGGCATACAATTAGAAAGAAGGTATTGTTGCGACTTGGCATACATTTAAAAAGAGGTACTGGCGTGGCCAAGGATGAACACAGGATAGCAGCAGATTTCTTCAGCTCCACCAATTTCATTACATTGACAGGAATTAATTACTTAAAAAATTAATTCTTGAAGTAATTTTCTTTCTAAATATGTTTGTTTTATATAGTTCTTGAACTATATCTAAAAAAGAAAGGAAATCTTAATAATATTCCTGTCAGAAATTACTTTGGAAATTTTCCTGTCAGTTTATCAGTCTGAAATGAGTTCCAGTAAGACAAATTCTCAAGACTCCAGCATCAAGAAAGAACTTCAGTCTCTGATAATTATAGTCCAGCAACTTACTGCTAAGATGGATAAAATGGATACTAAAATAGACACTTTCATAGAAAAACTACAAAACAAATAGACTTGTTACATATGGACCTGCAACAACAGAAGATCCAGATGACAGGCATAGAAGAAGCTGTGAATGACATGGAAAATAAAATACAAGAACAGGAAATCAACATTGAGTTTCTGCTGAAACAAAATACACATTTACAAACAAAGCTGGATGACCTGGAAAATAGATCTAGGCAATAACATTAGGATTTTTGGACTGCCAGAAAATATTGAAGGTAACAATATTACTTATTTTTTAACAACATGGCTCCCTAAAACTTTAGATTTACCAGAAGCATTCTCTTTTGGTATTGAAAGAGCACATAGATCTATAGCTAATACTAACTCTAACAAAAACTATCCTAGATCAGTTATAGTTAGATTTCTATCATCTTTTGATAAAGAGATGGTTCTTAAATCTGCTTGGGCTAAAGCTCCTGTTAAGTTTAATGAGACAACTGTCCGTTTTGACAATGACTATTCTTCCATGGTAATTGCTAAAAGAAAAGTTTTTCTGCCACTAATAAGGGAGCTTAAAAAAGCACAGTTTAAAATATACCTTCTGTTTCCTGACAAGCTTAAAATCTTCCTTCCTGATGGTCCTAAGGTCTTGATGATTTAGACTCTGCTTTACTGTTTGTCAAAGAAAAAAGGATTTTGGATAAAATAGAAGAAATGGAATGGGCTAGTTCTTCATTAAAGAGATTGGCAACTGAAGCTTCCTGGAAGACTTCAGAGAAGAAGAAGAGACTAAAAAACAAATGATTTGTTATATGTTTTTTCTCTCTCATCATTTTAGTTCATTATTAATCTTTTGAATATAGTTCCTGCATTTCCAGAAAGCCACAAATATTTTGGAAAAGATTTAATCAAAGTTATTCTCTATGTGCAAAGAAATGTTTTGTTTCATAACCAGTCAAAATGCCTGAGGATTTAATGGCAGGCTGTGACTCGATTTGTTTTCTTTCTGAAAAAGTAAGGTTAGTAATTTGATGCATTTTTTATCTTTACCTTTTTTCCTTCTTCTTTTATTATTTTCTTTGTTTAAACAATGACATTCTATTTAGATTATGTAGTGGGTAAAGGGTGGGGAGGGCAGGGAGAGAACAGTAATGAAAATATCATTAATAGAATAATAACATATTTATTTCTTGTAAAAGTTTATAAGTTCTTCAAATGCTATTTCTAATTATACTTTCTTGATTATACTGCTTATGCTTGTTTGTAAATAATCTGTCATGCTTTAACTAATAATAATCAGAACTAAATAAGAGTAAATAATATGTTTTATTTTTAACTCTATTAATATAAACAGTAAGTAACATTCCATTGTATATACTTCTTACAGCTTTCTCTTACATTTTTATTTCTGCCTCACTCCCTTTTATTTTCTACTCTCTTTTCTTTATTAATATATAGAAATGCTTTTGACTGTGTGGGCACAGTGAATAATAGGATTTGTATGGAAATTGAGTTGGGAGAAGAATGCTGAGTTTTATTACTTGTTGGTAATTTTGAGTTTAATTTCACTTGCATAGAGGCTGTGATGATCTGTGGAATACATTGTGGAGGTTCTGTCATGTTTAGATGCATTTACACTGCTAAATGAATGTTTGTCACTAGTTTTTAATAAGTTTCCCACCAAAATGTTGAGAGACAATCTGGGATGTGGGCTGTCTTATGCACAATGTCCTTGAGTTACCTCAGAATCTTCAAATCACAGAATTCTCACAGAGAAACTGAAAGCAGTTAGTATAAACATTGACAAGGTTATCACACTGACACACCACAGATTCAGGAAAAATACTCTATTCATAAAATATGTCAGTTATAATGAGTTTAAATGATGTAGTTTCTTGTAGTAAGTAAATGTCTTATTTTAGAAGGCATAAAAAATGAAACATTTATTTAAATGTTTTTGAAAATCTACTTAGCAGCATAATAATCTGTGTTAAAAATTTGTGTTCCAAACATATACTTTACTATAACTCATTTAATTCATCTGATTGACAAACATAAATAATCTTATAACTCTATTCTGGAAGAAATGTCATGTGATATATTTTAAAGCAGTAGGTTAGCATGATTGTAAAATCTGGTTACCAATATGTGTTTGCTGTGCATTATTTTGTATAAAGCAGACAGATTTATTCTAGGGACAGCAAGTAGGACAGTGCTCTACAAAGGCACAACTCAGTGAGATCAGATATATATATATATATGTGTGTGTGTGTGTGTGTGTGTGTGTGTGTGTGTGTGTGTGTGTGTGTGTGTGTGTGTGTGTGTGTGTGTGTGTGTGTGTGTATGTGTGTGTGTGTGAGTGTGATGGCTTTTTTTTCTGAGAATCTGCATAACTATCTAATATGATTTATAATAATTTCTATGAATACAATATTTTACTCTATTGACAAAATGAATGTTTGCCACAAGTTTTAATAAGTTTCCCGCCAAAATGTTAAGGGAGACAATCTGGGATGTGGGCTGTCTCATGCATAGTGTCCATGAGTTAACTCAGAAGCTTCACTCACAGAATTTTCACAGAGAAACTGAAAGCAGTTAGTATAAACATTGACAAGGTTATCACACTGACACACCACAGATTCAGGAAAAATACTCTATTCATAAAATATGTCAGTTATGATGAGTTTAGATGATGTAGTTTCTTGTAGCAAGTAAATATCTTATTTTAGAAGGCATAGAAAATGAAACATTTATTTAAATGTTTTGAAAATCTACTTAACAGTAGCATAATAATCTGTGTTAAAAACTCGTGTCCCAAACATATACTTTACTATAACTCATTTAATTCATCTGATTGACAAGCATAAATAATCTTATAACTCTATTCTGGAAGAAATGTCATGTGATATATTTTAAAGCAGTAGGTTAGCATGATTGTAAAATCTGGTTACTAATATGTGTTTGCTGTGCATTATTTTGTATAAAGCAGACAGATTTATTCTAGGGACAGCAAGTAGGATTGTGCTCTACAAAGACACAACTCAGTGAGATCAGATATATATATATATATATATATATATATATATATATATATATATATATATATATATATATATATATGTGTGTATGTGTGTGTGTGTGTGTGTGTGTGTGTCTGTCTGTGTGTGTGTGTGTGTGTGTATGTATATATGTGTATGTGTATATGTATGTGTGTGTGTGTGTGTGTGTGTGGATGTGTGTGTGTGTGTGTATATGTGTGTGTGTATATGTATGTGTGTGTGTCTGTGTTTATGTGTGTGATGGCTTTTTTTTTTTTTTTTTTAGGTAATAACGCAGGTGTTTCTGAGAATCTGCATAACTATGCAATATGATTTATAATAATTTTTATGAATACAATATTTTACTCTATTGACAATAATGAGTTTAAGTAAATGCTCATATACAAACAATTCAAGATTTTTGGAAGCTGTTGATAGAATTCACATGACAGAAAATAGATGCATCTTAATGCATGTAATGTCTGAATCATATTAGCCAAAGTTTTTGATTTAAATGAATGTTAGAACATAATTTTCTCTCCTCTTGATTTCTAACATTAAGATTATTTGAATGCTATTAGAATACAAGTGTTATATATTACATAGATCTATATAATAGTATGAACAGTTTTTAAAAAAAAAAAAAAAAAGTTTATTTTAGTTTATATGATGCTGTTTTACCAAATGTGTAGTTTTGTCTTGATAGATAATTGAATTGAAAACTGTTAACCTCAGTTAAATATAACTAGTATTAAATTGATAAGGTGGTAGCTGAGGTACTGCTGCTTAGGGTAGGGGTTAACTTGAGTAGAAAATACTGCTCTAAGTTGGAGTTTTCAACTCAGGCGCGATGCAAGGTTTAATCCTTACATTATTTTCACTTGTTCATTGTTATATGTATATAGTTTTGACATCCACAATATATTTTGTACACTCATTGTCACTACAAACAAAATTGAATCCTATACAAAATCCCATAAGAGATTTAATAAATACAGCTATATTTAAAGGTACACCTAAAAGAGGAGATGTAACATTATTTATCTGGTTATTTGTTATTTCGATCATAAGATTCTTGAGTTTTAAAAATGCCAAATGACATCTTTAAAAGGAATTTCTTTAAACATTAATGGATTGATTAATCCGTGTAAAAGGGCAAGCCTAATAAGATACATTAATCTACACAAGGCCAATCTAGTCTTCCTGCAAGAAACCCATCTCTTGAAAAAAGATATTGATAAACTAGCCACTAATAAGTATACAGTATTGGTTAGTTCAGAGCACACTCAGGAAAAAGAGGAGTGGCTATTTTATGGAATAAAAGTATGCCCATTCCTAAAACCATTAAGTCTTATCAGGATGACAAAGGAATGTTTTGTATGGTTACAATACAAATTAATGGGAAGACTTACACTTTAATTAATGTATATTGGATACCTGGAATTGGTATTAATACAGTGAAACATCATATTGATAAGATCATATCATTCTCTATAGGGATATTATTTTAGCTGGTGATTTTAATTGTATACTACATGAAAGTGATACTACCACTATAAAGAAAAGAAGAATTACATCTAATGCAAAACATTTAAATGATTTTGCTAATTCTTATCATTTGAATGATATTAATAATCAGATAGAGTCAAAATCATTACCATACACCTTTTTTTCTAACAGATACAAAACTTATTCAAAAATAGATAGGGTCTTTATTTCTAACCAGATGGTAACAGATTTAATTAATTCCAAAATCATTTCATGTCCTATATCTGATCATAACTCAATTGTTTTGAATTCATGATAAAAATACTCATAATGTTCAGATCAAAAGGATACCAGCATACTTAACTCAGCTAAAAGACTATAAAGAATATATACTTTCAGAAGTACAACATTTTCTAGACATAAATAATACTCCTGAAGTCTCCATTGTCTATGTTTGGGATGCCTTAAAATCATATCTATATGGACAAAGTATCAGATGGTATAATAACAAAAGGAAATCTTGGGATAAGGAATTGTTAGATATTCAAAGTAAACTGGACTCTTATAAGCATAATAATAAAGAAAATATTATGGACAAGAAAGTTATTGAAGAAATAAACAAACTAAATGAGAAATAAAATAACTCATAAAGTTAAAATAACTTTAGAGAAATACAAGTTTTTGTCTTATTCAATAAGCCCCAAATACTTACATAGACTTAAAAATAAAACAAAAAGATTGAATAAACAAAACCATATCAAAGAAATCTTTTCTCTAAGGAAAAAGAAGAATGTTTCTAGTATACCAGAAATACTGGACGAATTTAGAAATCACTTTCACAAGATTAACCATAACAACATTAACATGGAACCTAAAGATAAAATAAAGGAGTTTATAACCACAGACATGAATAAAAAGCTTAATAAACAACAGATTAAACTATTGGACAAGAGTATTTCATATACAGAAGTTATTACACAAATAAATAAGCTTAAATCAAACAAAGCACCGGGTAATGATGGTATTATACCAGAGATATATAAAATCCTTTCTAAAACTACATATTCATTAATACATAAGGCTTTTATTCTGGCCCAAACTGAGTTAATAACCCCCATCTTGGCAATATACATTTATTTCACCAATTTTAAAACCTAATAAAGATCCAACTAGATGTTCTTCATATCGACCCATCTCATTACTTAATGTTGATTATAAAATGTTTATGAGTATTTTTGCTGATAGATTGAAGACAATTATCCCGGCATTATAGACATAGATCAGACGGGCTTCATTGTAAATAGAAATACTTTTGATAATATAAGAAGAACTTTAACATTAATTGATTTTGCAAATAGGAAAAAGAAAGATTTAACACTTATTAGTCTTGATATAGGTTCAGCATTTGATTCAGTAAGTTGGGACTATCTGTTTACCTTACTGAAATGCACAAATTTCTCTGATGCATTTGTAAATTTAATTGAGCATTTATACAAAGGAACGCTGGCTTATATTAAGGTAGGAACATATGTTTCACAAAAATACCCATTCTTAAAGGTACAAAGCAAGGATGTCCACTTTCTCCACTATTATTCACTTTAGTAATGGAGCCTTGGGCTAATTTGATTAGAAACAGTACTGACATAGAGGGTTTTGAAATAGAAGAAAATACAACATCAAAAATTCAACTTTTGCAGATGATGTTCTAATTACATCAGCAGGATCTAATTCTTCTATGCAGTCTTTATTTGATAAAATGATGAATTTTAAAAGTATTTCTGGTTTAATATTCAATGAAGAAAAACTAAAATACTACCTATATATACACGAAAAAATACTCTCATTAGTGATTTTACTAAATATGTACCCAACTCAGGTCAGATAACTTATTTAGGTATAATACTATCTAAAGATATTAAATCTATTATATATAATAACTATAATACCTGTTTTCTTAATATACAAAATCTTTTTAATACCTGGAATAATATGTTTTTACTATGGAGGAGAGACTTACAATTATTAAAATGATAATATTCCCCAAGATTTTATACTTAATACAATCAATAATACTTTCACCTACAAAAATAACTATCAAGAAACTGAATACACTAATGTTAAATTTCTTATGGGCACCTAATAGACCTAGGATTGCATTAAAGAAACATACTAATAGCTGGTCTCAAGGGGTATTTCTTTTCCAGACTTTAATTTATATATTATCTCTTCTATTATAAAAGTTATTACTTTATTAATAGATCGGTCATATGTCATAAAATGGAAAGATTATTGGGAGCTAATTAGTATGCACTTCATGAAAATCTCCTTAACACATAAAAATATGATTATAAATAACTCCATGTTGTGGTTGCTAAAGGAATTTTGTACTTCACCTATTACACCTAAACATATGGTCTGTTACCCATTAAATATTATTATTAGTTATCGTAACTTTATATTCATGCACCCTAAGTATAGGGAATGGAATTTTATTGTATTCCTATAATTTATACTCAGGGTATGCTTATGTCATCTACTTCTGAAGGAGCTCATTTAGCTATAGATAATAATCTAAAGTACTGGTATCAGCTGATATCTGATAATAAAGTTAAAAATCTAGATTTCTTAAAACAAGAATTTGATCTAAGAGAAACTTGCTGGTTAGAGGTTCAGATCTTTAGACAACATCTCATTGATAGAATAGATCTAATGTCTATAACAGTTAAAGAATCTATTCCAAAACTGATTGATTACTTGATAATAAATTTACAGCATAAAGTTTCTGATAAAGGTAAACTTTCATATATACATAAAATTATCAGACAAGAAACTTTTTACAATGTAGATTCATACTGGAATTATTTCACCTCTATTAATGGGGACCCACCAACTCAACAAGATAAACAATATATATTGGAATCTGCTTATAGAACTACATCTTCCATTATCTGGAGACTTTATACATGGAAATTTTTACATAGATCTTTTTATACACCTTTGATGATGAATAAAATTAATAATAAAGATAATGTAAGAGATGTAATGTAGAAATTAATGCTGACTGGGCTCATATGTTTTATGACTGTATGAAGTTGAAAGAATACTGGAAGTCAATTAATGAATTTTTGCAGGCTCTTTTTACAGATAATTTCATTATTTCTAAGTCTCTTATATTATTCAACACACCTGTACCTCAATGTGTTAAAAAGATTAAGCTTCCCTTGTTATGGTCTATCCTAGCAGTGGCTAGGAAAATAATAACTAGAAATTGGATTTCAGATACACCTCCTTCGTTCAATGAATTTAAAAATGTTATGAATATAATGTGTCATATGGAAATAAGCACAATTAGAATGAGAACAACTAGAAAAACATCACATTTTATTGTATGGGATAATTTACAAAATTTGTTAAAAAAATTCTAATTTCAATAGCACAGTATTTTAGTTTAATTAATTGATCTGATTGTAGTGGATGTCTTTGTAAATACCTTAGTTGTTTTGTTGAATATTATAATAATACCTATTTTTAATTATTTGTATAAAATTGTTATGATATTTCTCTTGTATGTTAAAACAATAAACTTGTTTTGAAAAAAAAAAAAAAGAAGGTACTGTTGCGACTTGGCATACATTTAAAAAGAAGGTATTTTTGTGACTTGGCATACATTTAAAAAGAAGGTATTGTGACTTGGCATACACTTAAAAATAAGGTATTGTTGCCACTTGGCATACATTTAAAAAGAAGACATTGTTGGGACTTGGCATACATTTAAAAAGAAGGTATTGTTGCGACTTGGCATACATTTAAAAAGAAGGTATTGGGACTTGGCATATATTTAAAAAGAAAGGTACTGTTGCGACTTGGCATACATTTAAAAAGAAGGTATTGTTGCGACTTGGCATACATTTAAAAAGAAGGTATTGTTGCGACTTGGCATACATTTAAAAAGAATGTACTGTTGCGACTTGGCATACATTTAAAAAGAAGGTACTGTTGCGACTTCGCATACATTTAAAAAGAAGGTATTGTTGCCACTTGGCATACATTTAAAAAGAAGACATTGTTGGGACTTGGCATATATTTAAAAAGAAGGTATTGTTGGGACTTGGCATACATTTAAAAAGAAGGTATTGGGACTTGGCATACATTTAAAAAGAAGGTATTGTTGGGACTTGGCATACATTTAAAAAATAAAGTATTGATGCGATTTGGCATACATTTAAAAAGAAGTTATTGTTGTGACTTGGCATACATTTAAAAAGAAGGTATTGTTGCTAGCTGCTGATGCTCTCCCAGCACTATATTGGGAGATTAAAAGAATTCACCACACTGGAAGAAAAAAATCAGATTCCCTGAAACTCAGACAAGTTGCAAGCCAGTTGTACCCTTATACTGAAAAAGTTACTTCATATGGCTTCCCATGGTGGGATTAAAAGGAAAGGTGTTCTAATCAAAGTACATTAATAATTATGTCAGAGATTTCTTTCTAAGAAAAAAAGCATTTACTGAAGAATGGACTGAGCCTGAAAAATGGCAGTCCAGATTTGAGTTGTATACTTAGCAGCCTTGGTAATAATGGTGCAGGGTTAGAGCATACGGTTCGTGGAGGAGGTCCCCGAGTTTTGACTTCTGCCTAGTGCAGGTAAAGAAATAATAATTGTATAATATGTATTTACATATCAATAATTTCATGTTTTTTCTAAATATCTCAACAACCAAGTAGCACAGAGAAAACTGCTTCACCGCATAATAAGACACTCAGCTGGATGAATGAAATGCTGCTAACAGTATGTGTGTAACTTGATATTTTAAATTGTTTACAAAATATTACAGACTTAATAGCTACTGTGTGATTCCGTTGTTGATCATTATTATTTTTGTTGGAACTCCGTCCTTTCTATTATACTAGACTGCTTGTGCAGTCATTTGATAACAGTGGAATTTTCCTGTTATTTAACTGTTGACCATCCAGTGGTACCTGTATTTCAGGGTTTGTGTACAAGAATCTATATAAATCCCCTCTCAGACCCATAGTGTCTGGAAAGCGATGTCTCATGGAGCTGTTTTCAATATATGTGGAGAAACAACTGAGGTTAGTTCTGGATGATGTGCAAACAGTTCTCAGGGACACACAACAGGTTTTACGGGATCTGCATGTTTTGAAAGAATGTTACATAGTCAATCGATGTAGAATCATTCTTTCCTGTGATTCCCACCTTACAGGGGATAGTGATGACCAAGGCTTTTCTCAGTATGCATAGTACTTATAACATCAAACAGACTGATCTGATATGTCTAGTCTTGGAAGTGGTTTTGGGCAACAACATTTTTATGATTGAGAACTCCTTTTACATTTAGAAGGCTGGCGTAGCTATGGGGACATCTTGTGCCAATAGCTATGCAAATATGGTCCTAGCATTCTGGGAACAAGAATACGTACTGAAAGGGAATAGTTATTTGGCTAACATCGTCTTCTATAGAAGGTTTGTAGATGACATCTATTTGCTATGTGTTAGTACTGTGGAGCAGTTGGAGCAGATTGTAGCGTATCTACACAGTACTACTACTGTTTTAAAGTTTACATGTTGCCATTCAAAGGAATCCATAGACTTCCTAGATGTATTGAATGGGTTATTCACTACAGGGCTCCATAGAAAACCATGCAAGGGGATACAGTGCTGCAGTGGCAAAGTATGCACCCCTCCTACAGCTATACGAACATTCTTAAAGGGCAGGTGATGCAGTTTCTAGAGTAAATAATTCTGATGAAGGATTTCAGAAGGATTTGTTAAAGTTGACTGATGAATTTAGGGACAGGGCTATAGAGCTAGACAGGTGGGAAATATGTGCAGTAAGGTGTTAAGCTTTAGGTCTAATAGAGTGAGACCCTATTTTTCAGCAGCCTGTGGGGAAACAGATTCTGCATGTGCTGCTGAAGCAGATGGATAAGGGGCATCCCAGGGCAGATTTACTCCTATCACATTATTTTATGCCACTGATTTAGAAGATGTATGCAAGGTTATTGAATCTAATTTGTCTATTTTGCAGACTGATGATTGCATTAGGTTTTAGTAGAGAATAGGCCATGCCTAAGGTATAAGAATAAGTAGCTGTTGAAACGATATTTATGTTACAAGACAAATCAAGTACCCTCAACACATTTTAATGGGAGCCCTGGCACACGACAGTGCAATAGATGTAATTTTTGCACATAAATTAATACGTCCAACTCGTTTGTTATCTTTAGATTTAATATCATAGCTGATTGCCACACTTTACATGAGATTTATCTTGCTTTATGTAAGTCTTGCACCAGTTTTTGTGTGAGCAACATGAACCACCCCTTTTTGGAGCAGATATAAGAACATTTATACACTATATGTGTTGGGGACTGCAGAAATGTGTTAGCTAAGCATGTGATGGAGAATTATTGGACACGTACTTTTATTTTTATGGTCACTGAAACTGTTAGACAAGATATACACCTAGGAGACTTTAGAAATTACACAGAAGAGAGGGAGTTATATTGTATCATTAAGCTTCAGGCAAATAAGTCACCGGGTTTGAATGGCAGGGTCTTTTTAATGCCTGTCCTGAAGTCTATGAATTTACCTCGATGATGTAAAGTTAGGTTTTATTGCTTTGTAGATTTGAGTGGATGTCTTTGATGAGATGTATTTTACTATTGGCTGCAACAAATTTTAATTTCTTTATTTAATTTGTGTCGGTTTTTATTTTTCATGGTCTGAAGAAGCACCTTTTGGTGAGAAACAGCTTAGCTGTTTCATTAAATATATTTCTGTTTTTGTACATCTCATTGCCTCTGCTGTGTGTCTGTGCCGAGTTCATTTTTTACAGTTTACACGTTGGTTTTGAGTTTTGACACAGTTAATTCCTTGAGGGAATTTATTGACTTTATACTGTGTGAAATACTGAATTTATTATGGAAATTTTTTAAAATAAGACAAAGAAAAGAAAAAGAAAATTAATACTGATTTATATCAGTAAGAAATAGAAAATTTAAGTCTAGGCTAAAGATGTGATAATTTGGTAAACTCAAAGAAAATATAACTTACAGAAGATGAGCCTTTTCAATGTTATTAGTGTTGAGATAGATATGGTATTGAACCAGGCAGATTATTTGAACAGGCAATGCAAGTGGCTGCCTCAACTTCTTAACGTTGGAGATGCTGTTTATATAAATGGTTTAATGCGTCTGTTTTGTACCAACCAATGCCTGAATCAGTAAACATGTGACTTGACACTAAGCTATGCCAAGGGTAGGTGTGATCATTTACCCACATTAATGCATGGCAGGACAGAGGAGCATTTCTTGGTATAGTCCAGGCTTCCTCTAGTGGGTGCTGCTGCAGAAGGAATTAATCAACACTCTGCTAACGGGGAGTAGCCATTCACTTCTAGGCCACTAACTGAACAGAGATCAAATGAGGAATAGTCAGGGCTCTAACTGTGCTGCAGAACTGACGGATGGTAAAATTAACCTTACTTTTAACTTACAGTCATGACTAGTTTATCCTACCAGAAAAGTTTTTTGGGGGGGATGGCAGAGATATGTGTCTGAGAAATAGGCTGAAATGCTTCAAAAAACTCCTGCAGCTTTTATTTTCAAAAGAACGTGTTTCACTTGATAATAGTCAGTCTCCTTGCGTCCTGTGACAGCCCATTTATTCTGTGGAATGTTACAATTTCTTTGTGAAAGGAGTCATAGAATCTTTTTATTTCTCTCTGTCAACTTACCCAAATCCTCAAGTTGCCTTTTGAGGCCAATATTTTGTTTCAGTTTTAATTTGAAATAGCACCTTGATTTACACTTTTAAAAATGTGCTAGAATTGTAGATTTGTCCAGCATTCAGTTATAATCTGAGAACTAAGTCCACCACTCCCCATTTTACGAACATTAATATATGTATATGAGCTGTCCAGAATGACACAATAAAACAGAGTAATACAGATACATGGGGAATAAAACAAATGATACAGAAAGGAAAACTGCAGAAGAATGAGCACAACAAATTCTAAAGAAAAAAGTAAATTTTCTGAGTAATATTTTAAGAAGATATTTAATACAGGTTTAGACTTACTTTGCAGAGAGAATGAGCTTCAAAGTATGAAAAAAAATCAATAAACGTGCTATTACCAGACATTAAAAAATCTTAGAAGAGGATTATTCTGCAATTTTCTTGGCTTCTGTCTAAATGACATTCTTAAAGAATTCTGAAAATAAAACTATTTCTGCATAACAGAGCAGTGTATATATGGGGAAGTTTTATTATATCCTCATAAGATCTTAATACTATTTTCCATATAAAAGATGTATTGAAGTTTACCTGTTTTTATTTGTTTTTGTACCTTATTCTTCCATGAAACACATTATCTTGTGATAGGGTAGCTGCATTCATTGCTGTATGGTCTGAATAAGAGAATAAATAAAATTTAGTGCTAGACTGAAGACCAATACAGCCACATTTTGATAGATGATATTTTCCCCAAAATACTAGTGTTAAAATTAAATACATTCAGAAACTGTGTTTTGAAATTTTGCTTTTTTAGCAAGTATTATTAGAAAATATAAAGAGTACAATTAGATAATGTAAAGCAGACTATGAGGTTATGTTTGCTACTGAAACAAAGGGAAACTACAGATCTTTATTCAGTTATATCAGGAAATTAAGGGGTTGCGTTCAATAACATCCCAAGCTCATATATAATGATATTATATACTCCACTTCCAAGGATCTAGCCAATATACTTACTAACCAATAAGTTTATTGCTAACCTTACCTTGCCTCTGCACATTGCTGCCCCAAGTATCCTTGAAAATTTAGTTTCTCCTAAAACTGCCTTGGAAAAAGTCTTAAAGTTTCTGTCAAAAAGTAAAAATAAAACTTCTAAACGACAAGACAACATACCAGGCTGTACTGTCATCAGTGCTAAGTATACACTATCTGAGTCTCTACTCAGAATTGTTCAACTTCAGTTTATCCCCAGGGTTTTTTTCCTGACGAACAGCCACTGTGACATCCCAATACAAGTGTGGTCCATCAACCTCACGAGCCTTACAGACAAAGACATGGAGCATATCATAGCAGAATTCCTTTCTACAGAGAAAGGCAATTTCTAGACCCCAATCCTTTTGGTTTTCTGAAGAAGGAAGGTCCTGTCTCATGAACCTAATAAGCTTCTTTGAAAAGGCCACAGGTGCTGTGAGCAGTGATCACTCAATACACACTGCTTACCTCAAACTGGCCAAGGCTTTTGACACTATCCCCCATGCTGATATCGTTATAAAATTGAACAAACAATGTAACCCCTGTGCTATCAGCTGGATTGCAAATTTGCTATCAGGCAGCTCCATTGTTGTGAAAGTTGCTGATACCTCTTTGAACATAAAATTGTAACTAGTGGGGTACCACAAGAATCAGTGCTGTGCCCTCTCCTGTTTGGTATTTATTTTGCAAACATCCAGTCCAATATCCAAGAAGCACAGTTGACTAAGTTGGGTACTGTTATCAACTCATCCACTGCTACTAAGTAAGGAATATGCACACACTTGGTGTACTGAAAACAGTCTCAGGTTAAATGCAAAAAAAAAATGTGCAGCACAGCAGCATTTGTCAGAAAAGCTGTTCCCACCTCATATGTTATAAATGAAACTCTTCTTCAAATGGACACAGTCATAAGACACCTAGGTACTTATGTGAACAATTTTCTTCCTTCCAAGGAAATCCTCCTATCTGGCCCCGTTAATTTTCAAGAGAATATCTTCAAGATCCAAAGAAGCTGTACTGCCACTATACCCTTCCCAAAGATAACTTACCAATGCTACTATTGGCCTGAAGTACTTTGTCAGGGTCCATAGAATGAAGGAAAAATCTATATGAAACAGCCTATTTAAATTAGCATAATTACCTTTATAGTCATTAGCCTATAACTTGCTCCAAGGTGAGTTGTGTCTTGCTTTTCAAGTCATGAAAGACCCAATCCTATTAGGCCTCCTGCTTCTTTGCAAAACCAAAGATCTGATCTGAGCAAAGATCCTTTAAGAAACATTTCTAGAAAAGAAGCAATCTTTGAAACTTTTTTCTTTTATTTTATTTTTCTTATATCTTGCAAGTTCACTTACCGAGGGATCCAATACCATCAATGGCTGAAACACTCTCGGGGACACTCAAGCTAATCACTTTAGAAAACATACATATTAGGATTGTCTTTCAAATAAAGATACTTCTTAATGCAGTGTTTTATATAACTAGAATATTTTCTTTTTTTTCCCCTGTGAAATGTCTTCCGCTGTTGCAATTTCTGAATGGCAATATATGCTGTGGAATAAAGTGGGATCAGATTCTGAGATCAAAGTTGCTCCATAATTCCCATATCCTTCAAAAGATTGACAAGTCTCTTGGAATGTTTTCTGTAAAAATGAAACAGATGGAAAAATTAGAAGAATAGAAAAACAGCTGGTTGTTTATGTTCCAGAAGCAGATGCAATGCTTTTTTTTTTTCATTTAGCCGACTTGCTCTTTAGGTTAATTGCTCATTGTCTGCATTTCATTTTTGACATGTCTGTAACTTAGACTGCAGTCTTTTCGGCTTTTCGGGAAAACCACAGCGGAACTCCGGTCAGCTAATGCTTGGCAGTACATTTTTACGTGCCGAGTTGCCAGCCCTGATGCACAACCTTCAACGAAGGTACGCCCATTCACGCATGTCTCCATGCAGAAGACGCTCTAGCTGAGAATCGGACCGGACAGCATCTTACTGTGAGGTGACAACGCTACTGCAGCACCACCACCGCAGTATTGAAATACTAGGAAAGAAGTCCTACTATTTGTCAGGAAAAAAGTCTAAAGTGAAACATATATAATTCTACATCTTTCAAGTACAACATTGTTCAAATGTTGCAGTCTACACAATCAACCCTTCTGAATACTGGATTTGCATGACATAGCATGAAGGTAGCACCTCATGTCTGGATCACCAAAAATCTCAACATCTCTTTCGTTTTTCCCTCAACTGTCCCTGATTTTCAGTGACAAATCTGATTTTGACTCAAATTTCACCTTTGTCTCTCTTAATCCCTTTTAAAAATGGTGACTTTTGGAGGAAAGGTGGCGAATCATACCTAATAAATAGCAATAAGTGTTATTAGACTTCTTTTACTTCAGAAAATGTATATTAATTCACATCCTCTTATTCTATCAATATCAGTAGATAATAGCACTAATATTTTAAAAGTGTCCCTGATTGTCCCCGGTTATTTCTGGATTTGTCCCTGATTCTGTTGAGAGGTGTCCCTCATTGGTTGAGAGCTTTTCATTTTGTCATACATTACCTGGGAATATGTGAAGTCTATTTAATTCATTGAATGCATTTTTCTTTGAGTTACTGTTTGTATAGTATTGTTTCATTTTTCTTTAGGGCTTCATCTCCAAGTCTCTTAGTGACTAAGAATCTTGGAAATAAAATCAGTATTGCAGGCCCCATTTTTGTTGGCATCTCTGAGTTCTGTGACTCGTGAACAATTAGCAAAATGAATCTTTGGTCAGAAGAAATCCAAGCTTAAAGTAGAAGGATAAATGAGTTGCGCATATGCTGATTTTAAACTAAAAAATGCTTTACACTGGTATATGGAAGAGGAGGGCAGCACAACGACAGACTTATAACCGTTACACAGCCTCATAGCATTTGATTCTCCAGTTTAGTTCCCAGCTGGTGTGGATTCTGCAGGTTCTCCTGCTTCTGAATAAGGTTGTTTTAGCTGTTCATTTTCAACCACATTCCAAGGATATGGCATAGGTAAGTCAGTGATTCTCCAAGCTACCCATTGATGTATGTACTATGTCCACATGTGTGTGTGTGTGTGTGTGTGTGTGTGTGTGCGTGTGTGTGTGTGTGTGTGTGTGTGTGTGTGTGTGTGCGTGTGTGTGTGTGTGTGTGTGTTTATATGAGGCAGACTGGTCTCATCTCCAGAATTAGTTTCTCTGGGGAGCTGAGAATAAATAAGAATTAATACAATTCTGGTAAATGAGAACTTCTACATTCATGCATTCAGCCCGTTTTTTTTTTTTTATCTACTACACAGATTATAAAAGAATCCTCCAGTTTTACTTTACAACTTTTTTAAACCATTTACTGTATTGTTCTGACTATACCAAGCAGAAGTCCTCTTTGTTCCACTGTTGTAAGTAATGAATATACTTTGTTTTACTGCTACAAAAAGAAAAAAAATGAATGGATGAATGATAATGAAAATGTGTAAGTTAAGTTGTAGTTGGGCAGCTTATGGGTAGTACAGGATAAACACATTTAACCCATTTACTGCACTAATTAAATCACCTGACCTGAAGTTCACCCAGATACTGTCCTTGTAAAAAAAAAAATAGATTTTCTCGTGTACATCATAATGTCCAACAGAGGGCAAGCAACATTTTGAAATGATCAATAGTTAGAGAGTTACTAAAATTCCTCATCACTTCCCCCATGAATTTTAAACTTCTGCACTGCATCTGCACAATTATAGAGTTTACTCTGCAAGTTCACTGCCCTATCAGAGTAGAAATGCTACTTTATGCCAGCCTTAGACCACCCCTAACCATTCCATTATATCCCTTTGTTCACAACCATTTCCTGTTGGAAAGATGTTCTGATGACTTTCTTTATGCCATTACAACATGCAGCTGGTCTTTTTGCCCTCTTCTCCTGCTACATACACAGTGGAGTTGTCATTGCACGTTTTACGTACACCAACATTACACTACTGACCTCTGTTGAAGTACTCTCACTCCGCGTCTTTATGGTATTGCCACTTCTGAAAGATGACATGGTATCTCAGATGACTACCTTGCTACACACAGGCAATCCACTGTGATTAACAGCATAAACATTTCTTGTTTAATAATACACCCTTATCATACCTCTCAGCTGTCCAGAATTTCACAGAATGTCCAGATTTGTCTCTTATTTTTTGGACTGTTCCACATAAAATTTGTGGTTTTCTGGCAAATCATTGAAGACTGCAGTCACAAAATGACAGGCAATTGAGTTTCAGGCCTCATATTTATTTGACATTTGTTAACCGGGTTGGTCCAAACTGGGCCAGGAGCCCATTTTCAGTGGAGATCCGAGGAGAAAAGCTCCATAGTAATACAAACAAAAAGATAAGTACAAAGTCATTAAAAAAAAAATAAATAAAAAAATAAAATGAAGGGATGGTGACATAAGGCAATTCTAAGCAATTACATACTGTAGGACAGAGAAATAATTTACAAAGTATTCAAGCATTGTGTGCAAAAGTGAAACATACAGACTGTAATAACTATGCTAAAGTTGGTACAAGTTACTTAGGTAGTTACATAGATCATGGATTTCAAAAAATATAGTAGAACATACATATATGTATAGATAGCAGCTGCACTTGATAGTTTGGTATGGCATCTTTATGAAGGAGGAGAAAAAAGGGAGTTACCCTAGTGAGAAAAAATGAGGAGAAAAAGATGGAGGTCGGAGACAGAGGGTGTGGGGGGTTTGCAGGGTACAGACAGGGGCAGAGCCATGTGTTCACTAGGGAGTGTTGGGGGGGTTGTGCAGGGTATAAACAGGGGCAGAGCCATGTGTTTACTAGGGAATGGTGGGGGTTAGGTAGGGTGTAGACAGGGGCAGAGCCATGTGTTTACTAGGGAGTGTTGGGGGTTAGGTAGGATGTAGACAGGGGCAGAGCCATGTGTTTACTAGGGAGTGTTGGGGGGTTGTGTAGGGTATAGACACGGGCAGAGCCATGTGTTTACTAGGGAGTGTTGGGGGTTAGGTAGGGTGTAGACAGGGGCAGAGCCATATGTTTACTAGGGAGTGTTGTAGGGTTGTGCAGGGTATACATAGGGGCAGAGCCATGTGTTTATTAGGGAGTGTTGGGGGGTTGTGCAGGGTATAGACAGGGGCAGAGCCATGTGTTTACTAGGGAGTGTTGGGGGGTTGTGCAGGGTATAGACAGGGGCAGAGCCATGTGTTTACTAGGAAGTGTTGAGGGTTAGGTAGGCTGTAGACAGGGGCAGAGCCATGCGTTTACTAGGGAGTGTTGGGGGTTAGGTAGGGTGTAGACAGGGGCAGAGCCATGTGTTTACTAGGGAGTGTTGGGGGGTTGTGCAGGGTATAGACAGGGGCAGAGCCATGTGTTTACTATTGAGTGTTGGGGGTTAGGTAGGGTGTAGACAGGGGCAGAGCCATATGTTTACTAGGGAGTGTTGTGGGGTTGTGCAGGGTATACATAGGGGCAGAGCCATGTGTTTACTAGGGTGTGTTGGGGGTTGTGCAGGATATAGACAGGGGCAGAGCAATGTGTTTACTAGGGAGTGTTGGGGGTTAGGTAGACTGTAGACTGGGGCAGAGCCATATGTTTACTAGGGAGTGCTGGGGGTTAGGTAGAGTGTAGACAGGGGCGGAGCCATGTGTTTACTAGGGAGTGTTGGGGGGTTGTGCAGGGTATAGACAGGGGCAGAGCCATGTGTTTACTAGGGAGTGTTTTAGCACTTTTTTGAAATGTTTTGGGTGTGAGATATCTTTTCCATAAGTGTGGAGTTTGTTCCAGGACTGGGAGTATTTAAATAGGAGTTTACCTATGTTTGTGTTGGGCTTGTAGATGTCAAGGAGATGTTGATCAGAGGTATGAAGAAGACTGTTAGGAGTATAATAGGATACCAGTGAGGAGAGGGAAGGGAGGCAGTAGGTTTGTAGAGTACTGAATGTGCGATTTGTAGCTGTGAGAGTAGGATTTGTTGGGGGAATTCTAGCTAATTTAGTTTTTTTAGTACATGGCAGTGGTAAGAGTTGTAGGGTAGGTTTGTGGCAAATCTAGCTATTTTGTCATAAGCTTGTTCAAGCTTGGAAAGTAATGAAGATTGTATGTTTGTGAGAACAGGAGCTGCATAGACTAAGCAGGGTAGGAGGAAAGCTTGCATCAGAGACGGTTTAGAATTTGAGGTAAGGAATTTTTTATTTCTGTAAAGTAAGTCCAGTTTTTGATGTGTTTTTATACTCTGTTGAATGTGAAGGTCGAATTTTAATTGATTGTTGATTATGGTACCGAGTAGATTAGTGTGAGGTTCTACCTTAATGGTAGTGGTGTGAGGTTCTACCTTAATGGTAGTGCTGTCCAGGGATTTGATGGTAAAGGTGGATTTCTGATGGGAAAGAGTTCTAGGGAGGAAGAGAAGAAGTTTTGTCTTTTTTGGATTTAAGATAAGCTAATTTTCCAAAAGCCATCTTTCAATGGACAGGAATGAGTTTTGGGTATATGTGTATAGGTGAGAGATGTTGTCTGAGAGGGAGATAAGTGTATAGTCATCTGCATATTGTATAAGAGAAGAATTGCTGCAGGCTGACTAACTGGAGGATGTTAGTAAAGATGTTGAACAGGAGGGGCCCCAAAACAGACCCTTGGGGACTCCAGATTCAATAGGTAGGAAAGGGGAGCAGGAAGAGTGCCATCACGGACTGTAGCCTATTGATGAGGTAACTGGAGAACCAGCTATGAGTGGAAGAAGAGAGGTTGAGCTCAGACAGTTTAGTTAGTAGTTGGGAGTAAGATACTGTATCGAAAGCTTTGGAGAGATCAAGGAATAGACAGCATACAAGATGGTTGCTGTCTCTAGCCTCGGCTATAGTCTTAGTAAAAGATAGTAGGGCAATGGCCCTACTGTGGTTTGGCCTAAACCCATGTTGGGTAGGAGTTAAAGATTTTTGTGGATTAGTATCCTTTAGAAGATACATGCTTACAAAAATCAGGTTATTTTAATCATTTTCTAAGTTTATAAGAACAATATTTAAAATCTGTCCCTATTTTTTTGAGCCTCCCCCTCCCCATTATTTTAGGCTTTGTCCAGATTTCTTGTACTAAGAGGTTGAGAGGTGTGACACTTATCATAATCATGTGATCATCTTCCCGAGTTCCTGACTGCAAAATGCATGACTCGACAGCATTCCTTATTAAGAGCTGCTACATTATGAAACATTCTTCCTGTTTTTGAAGTTAGCTAGTCATGTTTTATAACCTTTCTGGTATAATCACCCTGTAAAAGACCTCTATATTATTCACAAAGGAATCTACTTTTTTTTCTGTCTTGTGATCTAATAAAGCAGTAAATTGCATTGAGCTCCAGGATTAAGCCATACATGCAATGCATATTATACTTGCATAATATATGGATTACCTTACTGATTAATCTCATTTCAGAATTAACTTTGTTTTCCATAATGCTCTGATTCCATCTTGTTCCTAAGCAAGCCAGGTTGTGTGTTATGAAGTCTCCTGTGTGGCATATAACAGAAACATTCTATAAAACCTGAACTGCCTACATCCACCATTCCACCTTATTCTAGCCACCCTTTCAGAGTAATAAACTGCACGGAATATAATGTAAACGCTCTACAAAACCTGACTGACCTACATCCACCATTCCACCTTATTCTAGCCACCCGCTCACATTAATAAACCAGATTTTTCTGACATCACTTTTTCTCTGTATATGATCTTCTCAACTGGATTCAAACTTTCTTTTATTAATACCCTAAGAAACATTTTATAGATGCCCTAATAGTTACATTTAAAACATAATTAATAGAGCTGTACTTCCCTAAATGTGATATAAAATTACTATAACAATGTCCTTAACAGCTGTTGCTATTTGAAAAGGTCAGATTTGTTTTCCCTAAGGAGACATAAGCATTTTATAAACTGTTCCAAAAATTCCAAGACGTCCCCATCTGGCAGTCTTTATCTGACTTAACTAGGGTTATTAAAGACTTTTTTTCTAAAACCCTATGAGATCCTTCATTTCACAGTTATTGGTACAATTCATAGACCAGGAACCTTAATGTGAACAAAAAAAAAAAACAACTTCTGTAAACAGCACAGCAAGGAAGGTGGGAGGGGTGGAGGAGCTATTAAAACTCCCCCAGTGAACACATAAGGAACTGAAAAGAAAAGCATTTTTAATGTAAGCCTTCATGATCATTTAAGTGGCCTTCTGTAACTGCGTTGGGAAAGTATTATCAGAGGTCTTTGCCAGGAAGAATAGAGCTCCTAGTGTATCTTTTGCATAATATTCAACAGCAGCCTTGAAAATCAGAATGTTATATCAAAAATACACCATCATGTATGCCTATCTATGAAGGACAGTTGCCATTATTTTAATATGTTCACAAAATATGACAAAATTAAAATGAACAGAAAAGTTATTGCAAACTTGAATGCACATTTCAACGGAATAGGATTACAGTAAATATTTGCTTTGTCTCAACCATGTAGCAGCTGTCAAAATAAAAGTTTAAGCTACCGATGATTCAAATTCAACAGAAATCATTATGTTTAATAATGACAGAAGGCTACAGCCTTAAAGGATGAGCTCGAGAGAGGACGTCTTTGGTAAGTCAGGACCTAAAGAAAGTATTCTGCTAAAATGTATAGAACTACTCAGTAAAAGGTTACGGAAATCAATGACCTTTCCTCAGTGGGAGACCAGACATTAGTACAATGACAGAGATAAGGTTCACTGAAAACCATGGGTCAGATGTTTGCTTTCCAGGGTATACAATATTCAAGAGGAACAGAGGAGTGAAAAACAGAGGAAGGTTAGTTCTTCACATAACACAGAGAATTAAGTCAGCAAACCATAAAGGAAAGGAAGGAGGCAAGGCTGGACAATTCACTGAGAGTTGAGAATGGTGAAGAGGATGCTTTAATTCTTCTTCTTTCAGCTGCTCCCGTTAGGGGTCGCCACAGCAGATTAACTGTTTCCATTTCTTCCTGTCCTCCACATCTTGCTCTGTCACACCAGCCACCTGCATGTCCTCTCTCTCCACATCCATAAATCTCATCTTAGGCCTCCCTCTTTTCCTGTTACCTGACAGCTTCATCCATAGCATCTTTTTCCCAATATACTCTGCATCCCTCCTCAGCACATGTCCAAATCAATGTAATCTTGCCTCTTTGGCTTTATCGCCAAACCTTCCAACCTGGGCTGAGCCTCTAATGTACTTATTCCTAATCCTGTCCATCCTCGTCACACCCAGTGCAAATCTTAACATCTTCAACTCTGCCACATCAAGCTCTGACTCCTGCCTTTTTGTCAATGCCACTGTCTCCAACCCATATAACATAGCTGGTCTCACTACCCTCTTGTAGAGCTTCCCTTTCACTCTTACTGGTACTCGTCTGTCACAAATCACTCCTGACACTCTTCTCCACCTACTCCATCCTGCCTGTACTCTCTTCTTCACCTCACTTTCACACTAACCATTACTCTGAACTGTTGATCCCAAGTACTTAAACTCATCCACCTTTGCCACCTCTACTCCCTGCATCCTCACCATTCCTCTATCCTCCCTCTCATTCACACACACATATTCTGTCGTAGTCCTGCTGACCTTCATTCCTCTTCTCTCTAGAGTATATCTCCACCTCTCCAGGGTCTCCTCCACCTGTTCCATACTCTCACTACAGGTAACAATGTCATCTGCAAGCATCATAGTCCACAGAGACTCCTGTATGATCTCATCTGTCAACCTGTCCATCACCATTGCAAATAATAAAGGGCTCAGAGCTGATCCTTGATGTAATCCCACCTCCACCTTAAATGCATCCGTCACTCCCACTGCAGACCTCACCGCTGTCACACTACCCTCGTACATATCTTGTACCACTCTTACATACTTCTCTGACACTCCCGACTTCCTCATACAATACCACAACTCCTTTGTAGGCACCCTGTCATATGCTTTCTCTAAGTCTACAAAAACACAATGCAACTCCTTCTGACCTTCTCTGTACTTCTCCATCAACACTCTCAGAGCAAACATCACATCTAAGAGTTTGAAAGGGGTGGAAGGGTCACTAAAGGAATCATTAAAAGGCAAGAAAAAGGGCATGCATTACTTATGGACACCAGAATATGACAGATGATAATTATAACACTTTTTCCTTCAGTATCATCTGAAAGCACTATGACACTAGATGTGGGGCAAACCTGAAAAAATTACATTTATGCCATACTTAGGATCATTGCTGGACCTAATATTAACAATCAGGGCTGCAGAAAGTGTCAGATCTGTAACCAATTGCTGGATCAAACATAAACAGTCAGGTCTGCAGAGAGTGTTGGACCAAATCATAAACTGTAGACCTAGGCAAAGGTCACGAAATTGCAGATATACAGTTAAAAACTGGGGAAATTAATGTGTGTAGGAAAAAATAAAAGCCAGAAAGTCAAAACTGAGATGTAAAGGAGAATGTGATACATTAGTAATGGATGTTGACAGTGTATTGTACGTAAAATAACCATGCAATAATTCACTGTAACAGAAACTGGACACTGACAGACATGACAAAGAATGGAAATACTGTGCAAATTAAATTCAAACTTCAGGTAGCAGCTGTAGCGGTACACTTAGGACGAACCCCTTTTGTATTTAGGACAGGACATTTTTTTCAAATGTGTATAAAGGGAAATAAGTATATTCCTTCCTTCAGGAATGCCCTGGAGCACTGTCTGGTTAAGTACTTCCTTCCTTCAGGAATGCCCTGGAGCACTGTCTGGTTAAGTACTTCCTTCCTTCAGGAATGCCCTGGAGCACTGTCTGGTTAAGTACTTCCTTCCTTCAGGAATGCCCTGGAGCACTGTCTGGTTAAGTACTTCCTTCCTTCAGGAATGCCCTGGAGCACTGTCTGGTTAAGTACTTCCGTCCTTCAGGAATGCCCTGGAGCACTGTCTGGTTAAGTACTTCCTTCCTTCAGGAATGCCCTGGAGCACTGTCTGGTTAAGTACTTCCTTCCTTCAGGAATGCCCTGGAGCACTGTCTGGTTAAGTACTTCCTTCCTTCAGGAATGCCCTGGAGCACTGTCTGGTTAAGTACTTCCGTCCTTCAGGAATGCCCTGGAGCACTGTCTGGTTAAGTACTTCCTTCCTTCAGGAATGCCCTGGAGCACTGTCTGGTTAAGTACTTCCTTCCTTCAGGAATGCCCTGGAGCACTGTCTGGTTAAGTACTTCCATCCTTCAGGAATGCCCTGGAGCACTGTCTGGTTAAGTACTTCCTTCCTTCAGGAATGCCTTGGAGCACTGTCTGGTTAAGTACTTGCAGAGTTGCAAAATAGGCAAATGGAGGCTGAGAAAATCAAGTTCTGAAGTACAGGAAGCAGCTAGTTACCAGCTCATAGACTTACTCCATTGTACCAACTGATGGATTCATAGCACATATTACCCTGCAGGCAACTTCTACAACAATCAGAGACCTGGACTTCAGAAGAGCTAAAGGGAGAGCTTTAAGTAAAACATCATCAAATCAACTGGATAATGAGAATGAATTGAAAAATCAAGTTTGTTGTCAGACAAGTGAGTCTAAGTAAGTAATCAAACCTACTGTGATCACTGTAGAAACCTTCTCAGAAATAAATTGGAAAATAGGACAGGTCACCGTATACCAAATGAACAACTTGCCATTGCTTTGGCAGTGGGACAGGCTCCTCTGAAAACCTGTGGGGGGCAGCAATCCCCCCCCCCACACACACACACACACATAGATACAGCCCTGCATTTCTACATATACTTATTCCAAGACCGAACAACCTTGCAGGTAAGTGGAAAATGTTGTTACATCCAAAGTTACACAGTCTGTTAGTACTTCTACCAACATACGTAAATTAAATAGGTTTGACGATTTGTGTCCGAGTAGTCCTGTTCACAGATGTAAAGGCTCACACTGAGGTAAAAAAAATAATGAGCAGCATTGTTAACAGGGATATGGCATTTTAAAAGAATATTAAGGAGTACAAAAAGGGCACAATGAAGGGATATTGGGGTCTCCCAACTCATAAGAAACTGAAGGAAGAATGAAAGGGAAAATGGGGGTATCAGCAAGAGACTGGAATGGCATTTTGCCAACTCACCTGTCTCAGCGTACACTAGTGTAGAGTCACGTACATTGCTAACACACATTAGGAATTGGTTAAAGCAATGGGTAGGACATTCAAATAAGCATTCTGCAGCTGTCAGGATGGCACCATACTAGAACACCACTAAAAAGTAGTAAACCACAGAATTAACCAACCAGAACGATGTGAACAATCCAAAGGACACCAAAGTTTATTGACGAAATGTTAAGCGCTTTCCTCTCTACTACAGAGACTTCCTCAGAACAAGCGCTTTCCTCTCTACTACAGAGACTTCCTCAGAACAAGAGGAAGTCTCTGTAGTAGAGAGGAAAGCGCTTAACATTTCGTCAATAAACTTTGGTGTCCTTTGGATTGTTCACATTATTCTGGTTGGTTAACCATACTACAACACCCTTCTCTCCCCTCTGCATACATCCCCTGCATGCTTACTCCAAGGATTTCTCTGCTTGAGGGGGATGAGGTGAGGCAGTAACCATTTGAAATTTCAGGACCCACTAGACCGAGAGTCCTGAAACATAGTGACTGACTTACATATACTAAGTCCAAGATGCTATTTCTCAAAATATTCCTTTTTCTCTGCGGTATGTCAATCTTAGTGTTGATAAATATACAAGTTCAGGGGGTTGTGGGGCTTGCTCCACTTTCAAAAAGATGTTTAAAGGAGATGAGCAATTTTTGAGTTTCGCACTTCTCCTGTAGTTTCAGTCTTTTTTCTGGCTTTCCAGCACTCAGAATTTCAAGTGCCAACATTTCAGAGGGGAGCCAGATGAGGCTTCAGTCTGAAGGGGTACTTAGTTCATGGAAAAGGGTGCTGGGACAACTGGTGGCAAACAGGCAAGGAGGGCACCAACATTTTTTTTCAAAGAAAGAAAATGCAAAGGTAAGCAGATCCTTCTGCTAAGTTTTCACAGCGGAGGATTAAGGGTATAACATAAATATCAAGGTTGCTCCCATTTGAACCCTTTCACAGAGACGATTCACTAAAGAGTTTGTATAACTGATGGTGGATACCATGCTGGAGTCAAATGGGATTTTCTACTCAGTTCTAACAGCAAATCCGCAAGCAAATATTTTTAACAAATCTTGAGAACATGGGGTGTGGCTTAGAGTATGGCATATGCAATTCTAACACTGAGGCAGGAGAGAGATGGAATGTTCTAGACTGTTAAGTGTAACATGCATAGCAGGAATATGGTAGAATCACTGCAGAAAGAAAACCCTGTATACTATATGCAAATCCCCATGAACTGCAAGATCAAATGCAACATAGAGTCACGTTGAGTAGATTAAGTCACAGAAATTTGATACATTTATACCTAAACAAAACAATTAGATAAAGAAAGACTTCTTAAGATTTTAGTATTCCAACTTGCTTTATCCTTCAGTGTTATTACCCTCAAAGGTGCACAAGTGCAAAAAAGGCACATAAAACAGTTCTGGTATCTTGGCTTAAGGCACTTTAGAGGGAATCAAAAATCCTATATAGCTCCGACATACTTTATGTTATGCATGATTAAGTAATTGACCAGTTATTTAAATAGATAGCACAACAGAACAGTTCTAAGTACTAAATACATCCCTTCAATTTATTACAGACAATGCATTTTCTATATATTACTACACTAAATAATTTTTATATCCTTTTCTAGCACAGACCTCAGTAGCACCAAAACAAAGCTATTTTCGCCACTCTTTTCCTGTGCCCCTACCAATTTATTTGGTCCATTTATTCTCCATCAGTGGTGTGACGGTAAACTTGGAGGAGCCATCATTAAGACACCTATGGGGCTGGTTTATGTTTTTTATGTTATGCCCTAAAGTCTGAATACACAGCTGACTTTAGGAGAAAGAAATGGATGTGTAAATAGGCTGATCATGAAGTACACTCCTCTCATTTCAACAAAGGGCATTTCTTTCATTGAGGTATCATCCCAACCCTATGGGAGGTGGTTTACCTGGCCTCCACCTGATAGCTTCCCTCACCTGTGGTGTCTACCAGTGGTTCTCATGGTTACTGCCATGGCAATCGCTAGCTACTTTTTACCCATGGTTCCTTGACATCACCTCAGTTATTGAGATTTTGAACTGGGTCCAATTAATATCCATGTCCCTATATTCCCCAAGTTTCTGGGAGAAGTTTTCCTGGAGTTATGAACTGAACTCCTCCCACACAGAAAGCCTGTCTCCATGTTTGTAGGATGCCCACATTACATGTTTGGACCTCCGTTTTGACTGAAATAACTACCTATGGGAATTACTTGACACATTAGCATCAATCTTAATCAGGGTCTCTACACCACATGACCTCAGATCTGAAGACATGACTACAGAATAAATCACTGACATTTCATTCAAGTTTCTTTGGCACTAGGAACATTTATGAACATTCTTGTGTTTGAATTTTCAAAAGCCAGAAAATCTATTTAGCCTAAAAAGGAGGTTGTGCTCCTATTTTCAAAGGGGGGGGGCATAACATGAGATTTATGAATATACAAGTAGAATGGGTGGGGAAGCTCCCACTTACAAAACTTTGCATTTATAATTTAATTAAATGTAACCCATTTTGCTAGCTGTGTCTTATACATGTGCTGGTCCTGACGACAGTCCACCTTAGACTAATGGCCAGGGTGCTACAGAAGCTAACCAGAATGAGATAGGTCTATGTAACTAATGGTGACTCACCCATCCATGCGGGAGTGAGTTGGCAGGATATCCACAACAGTGCCATCTGGGGTAAGACGTAGAAGTGTGGCTGCTGCATTTGGGGCTCAAGGAGGCATAAGCCCACCAAGGAGTATGCAGCACTATACCTGGGGATTGCCAATATGCAGAAGCTTCACATCACTGGCCACCATAGGCAGTACTGTATCACACTTTTAAGGCAACAATGATAGTATTAGTACAACAATGGCAGTATTAAGGCAACAATGCTAGTATTATGACAACAATTATAGTATTATGGAAACAATATTAGTATTGGGGCATTCAAAAAAATCTCTTTCCTACTCCTGGATCATGGTCATAGCTCTCAGTTCTTGCCTCCCATGTCTTACTAGCATGTACTATGTAGTATACTGCTACAATATGGTGATGGATGGTCTCCAAGGCCAGTGGGCTCCTATACTTTTAGTTTATTAATTCAGCATTTGCTTGAACTATTCCCTTAAAGATGAGAGAAGCTTTAAAGTTTTTTCATGTTTGTGTTTAATCAACTTGCATTACCAACTATGAAAGTGAACATCTTTTGTGTAGCAAGTGAAGATATGTGCTAGCATTCCTTCCTATTTTTTCATAGGAGGTTACTAGGCTAATGACCTTATAGCCCTTACAAGCCTAGCCATATTTATCCCAAGTTGCCCCAATTGTCAGTGGTTAGGTGAGTGAAGTTTGCAGAGGTAAGGGTCTATGGTAGTTAAAACTGATGTCCTCTGTCTAGGAGGGACATGGGCACCACCCCAAGAGTGAATTTGCAGTCACCCATCCATTGATCTAGTTTGCATTTGAAGAGGGTCAGGGAGGGTCTCTCTTTCATGTGAACAGGTAGCTTCTTCCAGAGAAATGGCAGTCTCTGGGAGATGTATCTCTCTCTCCAGCATAACCTGTTCATGTCAGAGGCTAGGTTAAGATCCCTGGAGCGATTGACCCTGCTGCAGTTTGATTTACAAATGTACAGCATTTCCATCAGGGCTGGGTCAGAGACTGCCCTGTAAGCCAGGCACATGTCACCCCCTTAGCAACATGTAGGAGACAGAATACAGTGACAGGGCTTTCAGTCTTTCCATGTAAGACTTGTTTTGTGCACCCTGTAATTTCGTAGTGAGAAACCTCTGTGGTGTCGCTCTTACTGGCATCTGCTGAAATCGATATTTCACATGGAATGCAGGTAATATCACTTTCTAGGTGTGCTATAAATGCCTCCTCTCTCTGAGTAGTGATTTGGAGGACTAAGAGGGTACTGAAGAGTTGGTTAGGTTTGTGTTGCTGCTGAGGAGAATGGTTATTGTCACATTTCTTTCTTGCTATGGAATATCTAGAGCTATTAAGGATGCTGAATTTGCTGGAGGACTTTTCTGGAACTTGTACTTTTGGGATGCTATGGTTGTATCTTTATCTACTCCATTTGATGATGTCTTCCCCTGCCTGAAATTCAGGTAACTTGGGCTGCTATCAGTTCTCTGTTAATGACTGCTAGATTAGGACACTTTTTTGTGCAAATACTTTTGTTTTATTATATGAGATACTATAACAGTTGTTACTATTTTATTTAACAGCATCAAGTTAATTTGGTAACAACTTTTATAGATCGGCACTGGAATACAGTTAATTGTTCAGTCATTCCTTTAAATGGTTGTTTATATTCTGTCTGTGTTTTAAATGGTCATCTTGTTCAGGTTAGTACAATTCAATGCAAATTTAATGAGCTTTATTATTACTTTTTAGTTATATCATGTTATAAGTGTACTATTCATTGTTTTCTTTGGAATTTAATCTCTAATAAATATGAACATAAACTTATGTCCAAGAATACCTGGGAAATGAGTGTTCAATAGTATAAGGGGCTTGATATTCACGGGAGGAGACAATGAACAAAACCTTATGTTTTTAAAAAATAAATTCATCCATTTGTTTCTAATTCATAACACACTTCTTCACTTAGTATTAGACTTCTGAATATGTAATAGGATTTAAACATAAGATATGCAACATATTAAATGATTGAGGCTTGCTTGGTGCAACTATATTTCATATGTTCAAAGATTAGTACTAGGCCAACTGCCCTTGTGTGCCATTTTAAGCCTAGCCAATTACCCCATGTCAGAATCAAACCCTGCACCTTGGGTCTCTACAGTAAACACCCTAATCATTATGCCAACCTCCCAACACTGTTTGATTTTTAAGATACTTGGATTCAAACTTTTTTGCCTGTAGTCATTAGCATTGTCTTTTCAGTTTTACTCATTATGAATCTGGATTACTAATATCTGGTTATTTCATAGACGCTTACATATGTATGAACACTATGCAGAATTTAATGCTTTTTAGCCAGGTTAGGCAATCTGACTTGAAAACATTAATTTACTTTCTTTTCAAAAATTTACAGTATGTCATATTTCATTTTTCTCTGTTTTCTTTCTTTTTTATTTTTCCCCAGATTTTGAAGAAGTCTTGTATAGAGATTCTAGCTGCTGAGCCTTCCCAAATATGTGCAGGAGGTGAGTTAAGAAAGGCAGTTCTCATTAGCTTGTATTTGATATTGATTTTTGTGTCAATTCTCCCTCCCCAACTATTAATGTCTTATTGATGGAATGTTCTTTTCCAGAATTGAACATAGTAATCATGACTTGGAACCTAGAAAATGTGCGTCATTAGATGAAGTTTATGCCTTTATTATACATTTGATACATTTCCAAAATAGTAGGCAAAATGCCTTCATCCCAATCTACCTGGTTAAATAGTTTTGACTTGAATAAAATAACTACAAAACCTTTAAATCATACTACATAGTTATTTTTTTTTGGCACATCCAGTTATTGATTGGTTTCATGTTGTAAAATAAAGTAGAATGGTTTTGTGAGTGGGTACATAATGGTGCTTTATAAATGAATAGTACATTGTTGGAGATGCCCTTTCTTTGAAGACTGATGTCAAGATTAGCTTGTAGACAGTGTGATGCCCCTGTACTGACCCAGTAATCAAGGAGCCTCAATCCTCACCACTGACAACAGTGGGGAACATACACACTAGGAGGATGACAAGTACACACACAGTAAAGTGCAATTTCCCTTAAGAGCACACAGAGATCACAGTAAGTCTGGGGCTGGTTTATCCCTCTTTCTCCAAATCCCCAACAAGACTCCCTACTGGCACAGCTATAGGGTTGAGATCTCAGCTGAGTGGCCAAACCAAGATCTTCAGTACCCTCTCTGTCCAACCAATGCTTCATGTCACTGCCCAAGTAGCAGATACACACACTCTGAGATATGATTTATATGCAAACACACACACACACACACACACACACACACACACACACACACACACACACACACACCTGGGGAAGGCTGACACAGGTTTACTAGCTATGCCCCTTTCTGCCCATACTATAAGGTAGCTCTGATTGCCACCAGCCAACTCTTATCATCTACTTTAAGGCCCTTAACAAAGGGTGTCCAATCCTACTGTGTAATGTTACTATTAATCCAAACGGTAGTCTGACCAAGAGCAAGGCTATTTACGAATGGCCTGTACAGTGTCGCCAAATAGATATGCAAGTATTCTAAGAGCTTAAATATCTCTAAACAGACCAGACACAATTAAAAGGTTTGAATATATTTAATAATAAATAATAAAAAAAGCAATACTCAGTAAGTAATCAGTTATATCAGAATTCAAAATCACAGGAAATATTTAAAACAACATTGTAGGACAGTCTCAAATAAAAAAGAAAACATCTAAGCTACACTTTACTGTATTCCTATTTGAATCTAAAAGAGTTACTATACCCTAAAAAGTTACAGCAAGGCAAGTGGAGATGTGGTGATAAGTGGATGTTCTTGTTAAGTCAAAGACAAAATACAAGATGCATAAGTCTCTCTCTAAGAGAGTTCTTAAATTAATATCAAATATTACTGATGGGATCTTGGATGACATCACTTTTTTGTCACCTGACTTGAGTTCCCCCTTTGTCAGAAACTAACAGAATTTTAGCATCTCCCTGTGAAAAATACATATCTCTGAGATGTTTGCAGATCCTGGAAGTCATAAAACAGTAAAACACTTCTACATCTTAAACCTAATAATTACTTCTCTTTCAAGACAATACAAAAAAAACTTCTAGCTCTAGACATTGTGTCTGCTACTGCACTGAAACTGAGAGATAACATCTCTTTTATGAGGTTATGAAACAATTTAATTTCAACTAATTTCTCTGAATTTTTTAAGTTAACCTTCTGTGTTCCAGTTTCCATTAAACATATACATCTAAATTGTCACAATAGTGCAGGTACATTCCTGTTCTATTCCATGCTGTGGTTACATTTTAGCGCAGTACTTTACAAACACTTCTGTATAAATCATATCAATATTCACAAAAATGACACATAATTATTTACAAAATTCCAGATAGCTGGGCTGGCAGTATTTCCCTTTGTCACACTTCTTCCCCCTGAAATCTCAAGCTAGTTTTTCAAGTGACCCTTGAGAAATGTTGCTTGAGAGGGTTGAGCCAATCTGGGAATACCTTACCCCAGTCCCTGTCTTGAGAGCCCATCTGCGTTTGCATTGCTAACCCCACTGTGGTGCTGCATTGTCATATTATATGCTTGAAGCCCTAGGCTCCACCTTATTAACTTGATATTTTGCTGGCTGGCTCGATGTAGCCATATTAAGGGATTGTGGTCTAACTACAGTAAATTTCCCTCCATACAGATAAGGCTAAAGTTTCTACAATGCCCACACTATGGCTAACATTCCTTTTCAACAGCTGCATAACATTCCTCCTTGGGTTGTAGTCTATGACTGAGATATATCCCTGGGTGCTCTTCTCCCTCTGAGGAGACCTGGTTGAGTACAGCCCCCACCCCATGGTTTGAAGCATCCACCTGCACAACAAATTCTTTGCTGTAATCTGGACTGGCTAACACAGGGGGCCCTCCCAAAGCTCCTTTAAGCTTCTGGAATACCTTCTCACATGCTGGGGTCCATACTACCTTATTTGGCTTGTTTTTCCTTGTCAGGTCTGTGAGAGGAGCAGCTATGGTACTATAATTGGGGACAAACATTCTGTAGTACCCTGCTGTCAGTAAGAATGCCCTCACCTGATTTTGGTAACAGGGGCAGGCCATGCCTAAATGGCTTCCACTTTGGCAGGTTTTGACCTGGTCTTACAACTCCCCACTCTATGTCCAGGTAGGAGACCTCTGCCATACCCACTTGACACTTACTGGGCTTAATAGTCAACCCTGCCCTCTGTAGTCTGCCCAGCACCTCCCTGACATTCTGAAGGTGCTCTTGTCAGGAATGGCTACAGATATCAATATTATCTAGGTAAGCAAAGGCAAAATCTCCTGCTCCTGCTAGGATATGATCTCCCAGCCTCTGGAAAGTAGCTAGGGCATTTTTCATCCCAAAGGACATCCTCATAATCTCATACAAGCCAGAAGGAATCACAAAGGCTGACCTCTCTCTAGCACTGGGAATCAAGGGCTCCTGCCAGTAACCATTGGTAAGATCAATAGTGGTAAGATACTTAGCCCCACCCACCTGCTATTGGGCTTCATCTGTCCTAGGCATGGGGTATGCATCTGACTCTGTGTGACTATTTAATTTTCTATAGTGCACACAGAACCTGGTGCTGCCATCCTTCTTTGGTACTGCTGGACTCCCGTATTACCTCTAATTCTAACATTTTCTGTATCTCCTACCTCAGATTCTGTTTGACTCTCTGATTGCAGCCTTGGGCACAGCTGTATCACAGACCAGCAACCAGAAGGACAATCAGAATGGCCTTGGGAAGATACAAATCTCAGAAAATGGACAGTTCAACCTTTCTACAGAGGACTTAACAATCCATCTGGAGTTAAAGAGACTTGAACTGGAGGCCAAACATTTGGAAATAGAAGCAGCAGAGAGACTGAGATGTCTGGAAGCTGAGGACAAGAAGATGCTGACTCTTTGCCGGGGTCATGGAGGTAATGGGGAAGGGAATAACTGAACCCCAGAAGCCAGAAACATCAGTAAATTTCTTCCATAATTTACAGAGGGTGATGATTTTGATTTCATTCATATGTCTGAAAGGGTATGTAAACAGTATAAGGTTGACCATGGGCTCTGGGTACTGTTCCTGACCCCCCTTACTCCATGGTAAAGCTGCAACTGCTATTTCTAAATTGTCGGATACTGATTGCTTAAATTATAATACAGTCAAAAATTGTTTGTTAGAATGTTTTAAGTTAACACCTGAAGCTTATAGGAAAAAGTTTTGTAAGCATAGACGCAAGGCAGATGAAAGTGTGTGTGAATATATTGCTAAACTAAGCACTTATTTTCATAGGTGGTGAGTGGATGTCAGGTCACCACTTTTGAAGGGCTGGCAGAGCTTTTGGTGAGGGAACAAGCTTTTATCACTTTGCCTGAGGACATGAGAATCTGGTTAGCAGATAGAGAATGTAACACAGCAGAGGAGATGGAAAAAAAGGGAGACCTATACCTAGCAAGCAGGGCATCACTGCACAGGAAAGGGATACCCAGTGCTGCTCATGGGTCTAAGGGAACCCACGGTGTGCAGGTCAGACCACCCCAACAGAGTCTGCCAGCAGCAAGGGAAGCCATTAGTCCAGGTACATATCCAGTACCAAGGGTTAAACGTTTTAAATGCAACCAGTGGGGCCATGTAGCATATAGATATCCACGGAGGCAAGGTGGGAGAGCTAGTAAGCAGGAATAACAGAATGCCAGCAGTAAGTTGTCTTGAGACAACAAGGGTACCAAACTACCACAAGACAGACCTCCCAACCATCGTGAATTACTCGTTTTTTACCGAGTTTTGGGGTCCAAATTAAGGGGTGCCACGATTCCAGAGTGGCACCCCTTCATTTCCGATTTCTTTGCTTTGCTTTTTTAATTTTTTAAATTTTCACGCTGTCGGAGCTGACGTCATCATGTGCGTGATGACGTCAGCTCCGTCAGCACTACCATCCAGTCGGAATTGAGCTCAAGGAGCTCACGTCATCATTTCCGGCTGGCTGTGAGCAGGCGGGAAGTGCTTTGCTGCCGAGAATTTGAAAATAACTGAAGTTACTGCTGCTGCCGAGAGAATGCTGTTTTGGACAGAAACTGCTGATTTTGGTGCTGCCGAGAGAAGAATGCTGGCTTTGCTTATGCTGGCTTTGAGGTTAAATCTGCTGCTGTTTTCGTTGTTGGCTTGAGACTTTGCTTTAAATCTGCTGCCGTTTTCGCTGCTGGCTTGGGACTTTGCTGGGAATTAGGTAAGGAGCAATCATGTAGAGTATTGTGTAAGTAAGGAAAACAACTGAGTCAGTATGTCACAGGGTTCGACCATCTGAACTTGTACTTAGACTAATCTGGGCAAGAAATAAGTGTAGGTACCTGAATACTAACACAATGAGCAGTGGTTGGAGCAGTGATAGGCTAACAGGAATGAAAAATGAGGGGAAAGTAGTAGGTTTTCACATAACATTTGTTCTTCTGCTGAGTAATATGGAAATGGGAGGAGACAGACAGGCAAGGAAAACAAGGCAGAGAATGTTTGGAATTGTAGTTTTGTGTTCAGTAACTGTGGTTTCTTCTGATTAAACTTGCACAAGAGCAAACTACACTTTATTACACAGAATTAAAAGAAGCTTGCTTGATAGGAGAAAAGTATGAGAATAGTAACATAGTACAGCAAGCAGAAAGTTAAATGCAAAGATCTTAGAGAATGTTCGGTTTTAAAAATCGAAAACATGGGGACAAAAGTAGAACAGAAGAATCATGAGTAGTGAGAAGGTAAGTTTAATTGAGCATAAGCACTGAAGTGGGGGAAGGTGTCAGGTAACTGTGTGTGTGTGTGTGTGTGTGTGTGTGTGTGTGTGTGTGTGTGTGTGTGTGTGTGTGTGTGTGTATATATATATAAAACAGAGTTGTGTGTATATTAGAGGTGTAACTTGACATTTGGGACCCAGTTTAGTGGTCCTCGGTGTAACTGACATTTGGGACCCAGTTTAGAGGTCCTCATTTGGTGCCCACACAACCTTTGTCCTTTATTATTCTTTGGTTTTGCCTATGATATTGCAAATGTGAAACTTGTAATTCTAGTAACTTTCTAAATATGTATGACATTTAGAATTTGTCCCAATTTAAGCATTTGCCTTCGTTACTTTTTGAGCTTGTCCCTCATTCTTCAGCAAAGTGGTTGAAAGCTATGTTGCTTTCTGGGAAGCTTGTATTGTAACCAGAGTTAGTGCAGTCAGGCTGGAATCCTCCACAGAGTAATTAAAGGAGCTACTTCTGTTTTGTAAAATATAGCAACATTTTGTCTTCCACACTCCCAAGCTTGTAGAAAAAATAAAATAAATAATACAAATATTTATTTTTCAAGCTAACACAGGTAACTGCATTGAGTAAATTACTTTGCTTAGCTCATAATCAATTTAAAATTTTGCTGCTGCTGGCACCAAGTATAAAGACCCACCAACTTGCTTATATTATATTAAGTGCTGTACTGAAAGCTCAATCAAAAGGCTGCCCAGTGCTTTGGAGTGATGCCTGAAGCACGTGATTGCAAACTCATCCCTATTGATCAGAAAGGGGAGGAAAACAGCCAGGATCAGCACTTCAAAGTAAAAAAAAAAAAGTGTTTTTAAAACTGCAAGTTCAGAAGTAAAGGTAATCTTTATCCACCACTGGTCAGATGCATTTTCTTTGGATGTGGTGCAGGTTTCAATGCTGTTTCAATGAATGTGAGTTTCAAGGGCAGAGAAGTTTTAATGCCAAGTCTATTTTCATTGTGAGACAGTATTGCTTTGTTTATCAGATGTCTGTTAGTGTTTGTGCATTGATGTGCTGCAAAATGTAAAAATAAAATCCAAATAATCATTGTAGAAGTAAAGCAGTATGCACATATTAGTGTTTATGGTAAATGGGGTGAAATTGCCAGGTAATTGGACATTGGAATGGCTGCAGGGGGACTCTGGCACCATATTTTGGTAGTCTGTTCTTCAGTTTGTGTTCGAAAGTTGGTATCCCACAATTCCATCGGAGTGGGTGGGGTTACGTAAGTATGTACACAAATTAGATGTTAATCAGCGTACAGATTTGTACCTATTTTTCATGACCCTTGTCCAGATTTTTGATGTTTCCAGGTTGAGAGGTATGCCACAAGAGGTTATATACTATCTTAGTAAATGGGAAAGAGACCATTGTTAAGAGAGAGACAGCCTCTGGCCTAACCATTGTGAAGCCTGCAATGGTTAAAGAGGAGCACTGCTTGCGTGGGCAATCTACTCCAGTCAGAGCTTTAGGAGGGACCCATTCCAAATACCTTTGGCTAGAGTTCACCTTGAATGGGAGGGTGGAAAAGGAAGCCAGTAAGTAGATGTGTTTGAAGATATCCCACATCATTAGTAAGAGTATCTCATCCAAGGACAAGGTGGTCATAACATTCCTGTATTCTTCCCTTATAAGACCCATTATTGAGTACAATGCCCCTTTCGGAATGTACCTCACAAAGCATATGCAGCAGCCAAAGAGACCACAGGGATTCCTCACCCAGAGAATCCAGGGCCTCAAACATCTACCCTACACAGGTAGGCTAAAAGCCCTGTCCCTCTACTCATTCTCCTACAGACTCCACAGGTGTGACCTTTGTCTGGCATACAAAGCAATTGCAGACCCTGCCCTGATGGGACTGCTGCATATCTGCAAGTCAAGTTCCACTAGAGTAACCCACACGCGCAACCTCATCCTGGTCTGTGACATCAACAGGACTTGTTGGCAGGACAGATTTGTGTCCCAGAGACTCCCCCTTTTGTGGCATAGACTCCCTCTCCAAGTAAAGCAGAGTATCTCATTAAACCTTTTTAAGCATAGCCTGTATAACTGGATGGGGAACAGAAAATACAGCCCTAGGATGCCACTTGTGTACCTGCTAGACAATGGCATAGGATGCCGACTTGTTGGAACATGGGTTAAATTCCTGGCTAGGCTTGTAAGGGCCTCAGGGCCAATAGCCTAGTAACTTCCTATGATGTCCTGATAGGGAATGATTTTGATAATGCAGTACCTTGTGTGCATGCAGTTACCGCAGTCAGGCTTGGAGACAAGCATGTGGGTCTGGTAGTCTAGGGAGACTAAGACAGACTGCATACTTGCAGCCAGGACTGGTGAGGTGGTGTGAGACTGAAGGTGAGACACAGCTGCTTGTGGGTACTGATGTTCCCTTGAACAGAGTGACTGCTAGGGCAGAGGTTAGTAGTAGTACCGATGCTGACAGTGAGGCACTGCTCATAGGTTGGTACTAGGCTATCAGCCCTAGGGCCTATATAAGCCTAGCCATAACAATTCCCTAAATATTTCTTCCCTGGACCCCTGTCTAGCAGGGCAACTGACGTGATCCCTAGGGTGAATTTCCTATCTCCCATCCAATCGTCACGGTTCCTTTTGAAGAGGGCCAAGGAGGCGCTCTGCTTGACATGTATGGGCAGTCTATTCCAGAGTATGGGGAATCTCTGGGTCAGGAACCTATTCCTTCAGCATGTTTTGTTCATTGTGATGACAAGGTTTAGATCCCTGGAGCATGTGGCTCTGAGGGATTGGGATTTCTTTAAGTGGAGCATGTCCAACAGCTCAGAGTTTGACATAGCCTTGTATGTTAAGCAGAGATCACCTCTGAGTATACGATATGCCACAGAGTATAGCTGGAGTTTTTTTTAGACGGTCAGTATAGGGCATCTGCTTTAGGCCTGTGATTTTTTTAGTGAGGTATTTCTGCGGCCTTTCCAGCTGTTGCAGATGTCTTGTGAGGTACATACCAAATGGAGCGTTTGTACTCTATAATGGGTCTAATGAGGGATGAGTACAGTAGGACAATGACGACCTTTTTTCTGGATGAAAAGCCCTTAGTGATGAGGTGTGATACACAGAAGGATTTCCTGGCTGTTGTGGCAATGTGGTTATCAAAGGTGAGACCACTGTCCACCAGTGTCCCTAAGTCTCTCATCACACTTTCGGTGTTTAGTGTACTGCCACATATTTGGTGATTCATGGGTACTTGTTTTTTTCCCAAAGGGGATAACTATACATTTCTTGGCATTAAGCTTGAGCCCATGTCTCTGGCACCAAGCATCTGTTTCTGTAAGGCCCTTTTGTAGAATATCCACATCATTTGGGGATCCAATAATGGCTCCCAGTTTGTAGTCATCTGCAAACTTTGTTAGCCAAAGTCCCTTAGTGTTGGCCTGTACTTAGAGAAGTAGATGCCAAACAAGAGTGGTCCCAGGACTGAATCCTGAGGTACTCCACTTGTCACTTGTCTGTAGCTGGATTTACAGTCTGAATTCTGTCAGTAAGCCAGTTCGCAACCCATCGAGTGACATAGGGATTTATGCCCAGCTTAGTAAATTTATCTATGATTCCAGAGTGGGGGATGGTGTAGAAGGCCTTGGCAAGGTCCAGATAGGCTGTGTGGACTGCCTTACCCTTGCCCACATCTCTGGAGACTGATTCGAAGAAGTCAGTCAGGTTCAGGAGACAAGATCGACCCCTTCATGACCCAAACTGGGTGGGGTCCAGTGTTTGAATGCTGCCAATGTCTTTGTTTCTAGGTTCCATGATAATGCATTCCATGCCCTTGCAGATTAGGCTTGTCAGACTGATGGGACATTAGTTCCCAGGATCCAAGGTGGATCCCGCCTTGTAGAGTGGGATAACTGTAGCTCTGCGCCACTCAGTGGGCACGAAGCCTGAGGTGAGGTTATGATTAAACATGACACTTAGGTGAGGTGCCAGTTCATTTTGTAGTTCATGTAGTACACAGCCCAGGATGTCATCTGGTCCCATGGATGCTGTATTCTTAGCTTTGGAGAGTGCGATTTTTACATGTGTGGCCATGATTACCGGAATTTGGCAATATTTTGATATTGAGATGGGCCCTTTAGGGGGTGAGAGGGGGATGAATTTGGCACTAAATTGATCTGCCAGGATATTGGAGATATCCTTGGGATCAATATATTTAATGCCATTCTGTTGTAGCTCAGAGCATATCTGATCATTGCCATTTAGATTCTTGACATTAACTATAGAATGCCTTGTGGTTGTCTTTTGAATCTTTGGCAATTTTATTTTCGTAACTAGCTTTGGAGGATTTTATGAGGAATCTCAGCTTCTTACTGAGGCTGGTAAGGGAGTTTTTTGCATCCTGGGATTTTCTTCTTTTCTGCAACAGTTTCTTTCTTCTGTTGTATAGTTTGCCTATGGCAGGGGACCACCAGATTTGCTTACTTTTTTTGGAGGAGAGCATCTTGGTTCTATTTGGGATGATGGCACGATTCATGCAGGAGTGGATGTGCTCATACAGTGCCTTAGTGTAGGATTCAGCAGTCGAACTTTCAGCTCCCATCTGCATGGGTATCATGAAGTTTGTCACTTCTGACTTGAGTAGCATGAAGTTGTCTTTGGAGAAGTTTTTTTACAGAGGTTTCCTTACTGGGGGAGTGGGAGTGAGATGTGGATGTCAAGGGTGATTTGCTCATGGTCAGACCTGACCAATGAGGGGGTGACCACTGGTGTGGAGCATCTATCTCCCATGTTGGTAATGACAAGGTCTAGGATATTGGTGCCCCTGGTGGGACAATGGATTAGTTGATCCAGGGCGTTGGAATTTATGAATTTCAAGAACCGTTGGGAAAATGTGTTGGTACCAGAGTATTTTTCCCAGTTAATGGCAGGGTAGTTGAAATCACCCAGTATTAGGGTGTTTAGTTGTATCTTAATATTTTCCAGTATGTGTAGAATGGTGTAGTGAGAATCTTGGGGCATGGTGGGGGATCTGTAGCAAGCTATAATTTGGATTGCAATCTTACCTAATGTTAGTTCCACCTGGAGAATTTCAGATGCATTGTGTTGGGCAACTAGCCTGGAGGTGTGAATATCCTTGGTGAATATGGACACTCCTTCACCTTTAGTGTTTCGGGCTTGGTTTGGTGGCCGAAAAGTGTGGTAAGAGTTATAGCCTGGTGTTGCAGGGGAACTCTCTGGAGCCTTGAACCAGGTCTTAGTTACTGCACAGATATCGATGCTCTCCATTTTTAGGATTGCCTCGAGAGAGTGCATTTTGCGGTTTAGACTTCTAGCATTGAGTAACATTACCTTCAGATTTTGTATGTTTGTATCGGTTACGGTGGTGGTTTTGTCCTTTGAATCTTGCCTAAAAAAGACACTATAGGGGTGGCAAGAGCTTTAGCCAGTAACCTGAATCCCAGGGGTGACAGGTGCAGACCATCTCTGGCAAAGCATCATGGTTTGTCAATCATGTCGTCCCAGGCAGACAGATACTGGATCCCCTTTGAATGACACCAGAAGCTTAGCCAATTGTTGAAGTCCATCATTTTGCCCTTATATTATGGTATCATTCTGGGTGAAGGCAGGATGACTAGGGTCATACCTATCTGGGCCACATGATTCGAGAGCTCTTCCATGTCTCTTTTCATGTAGTCCAGGGAGGTACGTCTCAAGTCATTCACTCCAACATGGACAATGACAGAGTCGTATTTGGACTTGTTGTGGAGTGACTTGAGTGCATGCGTTATGTGGCGGATCCTGGCACCCGACAGGCAGCTGACTGTAATTTTCTCCTTGATGTCCTTCAAGGATGCATCTGCAGTCCTTACAAATGGGTTGTCCTGTCGTCAGGCAGCCCTTCGGTCGGCTGGATTCCAAAGTCTGGGTCTGGCCTCGGCTGGTGTCGCACTTCACCCGACGTCATAGCTGCAGTTCTTCGGGTATAAAGGCATCAGCCGACGCCATCTTCCTCAGTCTTTCTTGCCGTGGCACCAAGCAGAAGCTGTTCAAGTGCCGGTCGGTCAGAACCAGAGATTACTACTACCGAATACTACTACGAAGACTTCTAAAAAGCTAAGTACCCCGTTGGGGACTCTTTCTTGCCTCAGCCAATGTCAGAAAAAGTGAATAATTGTTTAACTTGTGGGAAACAAATACCTCATAAAGATTTCCACTCTTACTGCTTACCCTGTTTAGGCCCAGACCACGATGTAGCAGCTTGTCTAGCCTGTGCTTCTTTTAACCGGCGGACACTTAGACGTCGGTCTGAATTTGCCGAGGAGTTTTTCGGCTCCGATTTTGCTTATATTATGCCGTCGGATCCTCCGACTACGCAAATGTCTAAAAAGCGCAAGGATAAGGACCGACACTCTCAGCCCGCAGCTTCGGCCGAAACCGCGGTTAAGCAAACCGCGAGTGTCTCAGTTTCGGCTGAAACCGAGCAAGCGGTTCTTCCTTCAGTCGAAAACTTACCTTCTACCGAGGCCTCTTCCAACCTGGTGGAATCGGCTTCAGAAAACACACACCTGCTGTTGCAGTTTCTCAGGAATTAGCTGACACTATTCCCTTGGATATTTCAACCCCTGCACGTGGGGCTGCTAGGCCTCCTGCAACCATGTCAATTAAGGCCTTTGCCAGGGCTAAAGCAGCTAAAGCAACTAAGACTGTGCCTGCTAAGACCCCCTCTCACAGGCCCAGCTCTAGTTCTCAAATGCTTAGTTTAGCAGAGGATCTCATTTCTTTAATCCGGGGATCCCAACCTCAACCAGACAGGGCCTCTCAGCCACCTCCAGAGAAGAGGCCTAGAGCAGAGCCCCCTCAACCACTTTCTACAGATGATTCCTCTGATGATTCAGAGGATTCGGACCCTCCAGAGGCTCCTTTCTCCCCTTATGAAGACTCTGATGCTGAAGAGTCCATCCCTTCTGCCTCTCCGCCTGAGGAAATTTCCTTTGGGGAAACCTTGCATGCTATGAGGGAACAATTTCAGTGGCAGGGCCAGGATTTCTCAGACTCCAGAAAAAGGCTTAGAACCTTTCTGCATTTACCACAACATAGGCCTTTAGCCATACCTCCTGTTCTTTCTGTTGTAGATGATGCATTTAATGATGCTTGTACTGCTCCTGATTCTCTACCTCCGGCCCCTGCTAAGCCTGATAGATACTACAGGGTCCCGGACACACATTACCATTTGTATAAGGCTCCTTTTGCAGATCCTGAGACTATCTCCCAAGGACCTAAGGCTGTAGCAGCTACTTCTGCTAAGAACCCCCTCCCCTCAGAAAGGGAATCCAGATCCTTAGAGAGATGGGGTAAAAAAGTTTATACTTCTGCTACTCTTTCAGCTAGGGCCTTGAACTGTCAATTTCACATGATCCAGTATCAAGAATTTATGCTAGACCAGTTAACCAAAACTGTCCTCTGATGAATCATTAGACAAAAAATCTGTTCAGGAAATGGTACATAACATTCAGCAAGTCAGTAACCATTCCTTAAAATGCGGCTATGATGCACTGGAGGCTTCCTTTAGATCAGCCATGACTGGCACAGTTATCAGAAGGCATGCATGGTTAAAAGAGCAGGCCTTACCAGACCATGTCAAGTCCAAACTATTAGATGCTCCTATGGATAAGATCAATTTGTTTGGCGCTCCTGCACAACAGGTGCTGAAGAGGATGGAAGAGAAGGCAAAATCTGTCCAAACAGTAAAAGATTTCTTACAGGTCCAACCGCCAAGGTTTAGCAGGAATTGGCCCTCCAAGAATTGGTCCTTTCCAGACTCATCCAGAGCACAGAGGGGCAGGAATAGGCGTTCAAGAGGCAGAAACCAATCCAGGGGTGCCTACAGGGGACGCCAGTGGCAGAGTAACAACCAGCAAAGTACAGCCACAGACACAGCCTCCACCACAACTACAGGACAATCACAGTGACTTGGCTCTGGCACCGCCTACCAGGGAGCAACTAGAAGCACCCTTAGGCGGGAAGCTAACCTTATTTTCAATAAACTGGCATTACATCACAAGAGACAAGTGGATTTTACAGACAATAGACCAAGGCTACAGGTTTCACTTCCATACTCTACCAGGGAAGAGAGGAATGCCAAACCTACCTCCAAATCAAAAGGCAGAAGCTCTAAAACAAATATCCCAATTATTAAAGATGAGAGCTGTGGAAAAGGTACCATCTATGGAGCAAGGACAGGGATTTTACTCCAGACTATTCCTGGTACCAAGAAAAGAGAGAAAATGGAGACCTATTCTCGACCTGTCCGCTTTAAACACATTCCTCATCGTTCCAAAATTCAAAATGCTGACTCTACAGCAGCTTCTTCCCATGCTGGGCAAGGAGTCTTGGCTGGTAACTCTAGATCTCAAGGAGGCATACCTGCACGTCCCCATACGACCAAATTGCAGAAGATACCTCAGATTTCTTGCAGGATCAGAGCATTATCAATTCTCAGCATTGCCCTTTGGCTTATCTACTGCACCCAGAGTGTTCACGAAATGCCTGGCATCAGTAATTGCTCATTGCAGGCTTCAGGGAATCCAAATCTATCCCTACCTGGACGACTGCCTGATACAAGCGGACAACAAAAACAAGCTAGCAGAAGACTTACAAAGGGTCATCTACCTGCTACAAGCCCTGGGATACACAGTCAATATAAAAAAGTCAAGGCTGATACCATCCCAAAGAATAACCTTTTTGTGTGCAGAGTTGGACACATCAGAGCAAATGGAATTCCTAACAGTAGAAAAACAGGAGCAGCTACCTCTCTACTTCTTGGCATTAACAATGCAGAACCATCTGACAGCAAGAAAAGTACTGCAAGCCTTGGGCTTCATGGCATCCTGCATAATATTGGTTCCTCATGCCAGACTGCATATGAGAAAACTACAGTGGTACCTAAGGAATTTATGGTCTCAACACAAGCACAGCTTAGAAACCCAGATTCCAATTATTCCATGCCTGAAGCAAGAATTCCTATGGTGGGCTCAGAATTGTCAATCAAACCCAGGATTGCCCTTCCACAGTACTCAACCAAGCCAAACCATCACGACGGACGCCTCAGACCTCGGTTGGGGCGCCCACATGCTGGACAAGTGCACACAAAGCTTATGGACTCAAGACCAGCTGCACCTACACATAAATCTAAAGGAAATGCTGGCAGTAAAACTGGCAATTCAGGCATTCAGACCATTTCTCCAGCAAGGTCAATTGATGATAAGGACAGACAACACCACAGTTATGTGGTACATCAACAAACAGGGAGACACACATTCGTATCCTCTTTGCCGGATGGCACTGGACCTCTGGAATGTGGCCCTGAGCTACAACATTCAGTTGAAAGCAATTTTTGTACCAGGAAAAAAAAACATTCTAGCAGACAAATTAAGCAGGACTACCACGGATGCCCACGAATGGATGCTGCATCCGGACATCTTCAAAACCATTACAAGAAAATGGGGCTTCCAGAAATAGACTTATTTGCATCCCCACGCAATCACCAGCTAAAGAAATTCTGCACAAGGACGTACCACCCACTTGCTTGGAAGGTGGACTCCCTATCCTTCAGTTGGAAAAACCTGACAGCATATGCTTTCCCACCACTTCCTTTGATGCACAAGGTGCTATTGAAGATCAAAGAGGACCGTCCAAGGATCATTCTGATAGCTCCAGACTGGCCAAGGCAGCACTGGTACCCATTACTGAGGAGCATGTCTCGGGAACAAATATGGCCACTACCCCTGGTTCCCTTGCTGTTAACACAGAACAACTACAACAATCTGCATCCAAACCTGAAAACTCTGCAGCTGACTGCCTGGAACATTGCATAAGACCAATTAACCCAAATTTATCCCAAAGGGTTAAAGACATTATCCTTGAGGCTCGCAGACCCTCAACAAGAAAAAATTATTCAGCAAAATGGAAAAGATATCTCATTTGGAGTACTGCAAAAGGAGATGATGTGTCACTGGTAAACATAGCCAACATCCTGGAATACTTGGCAGAGCTCTTTCACACAGGCCTGTCCTATTCCTCCATCAAGATTCATGCATCAGCTATTTCAGCAGAATACTACTTGGATCCTCCTGTCTTCTCACATCCCCTGCTCAGACAGTTTCTGAGAGGAATTAAAAATGTAAAGCCTCCTAGGAAGCCACCATTACCAGCATGGGACTTGAACTTTGTGCTAGAGAAATTGACACTTCCTCCTTCCGAACCAGCAGCAACAGCAGAATTACAATACTTATCATGGAAAACTGCTTTCCTGCTGGCAATCACTTCAGCAAGAAGGGTATCTGAACTTCAGGCATTAATGGCAGTACAACCCTTCCTGATCTTCCATCAAGATAGAGTGTCCATGAGAACAAATCCTTCCTTTATGCCTAAGGTGGTCTCCAGAGTTTCTCTAAATCAGGCTATCCACCTAACTACATTCTTCCCCAACCCACAGAACAAGGGAGAAAGACTGCTGCATACCTTGGATGTACATAGACAATTACGCTACTACCTGGACAGAACCAAGGGCAATAGAAAAACTGACCAGCTACTGGTAGCATATGCAACAGGAAGGGAAGGAAAAGCAATTTCAAAACAGACAATCTCCAAGTGGATCGGAAATTGCATTAGATTTTGTTACTCCTCCCATGGAAAGAAAACTCCAGAGAACATCAGGCCTCACTCTACAAGGGCTACAGCCACTACCACAGCCATCTTACGAGGAGTGGCTACCAAGGACATTTTAGAGGCTGCTACTTGGAGCTCCGTGCATACATTTGCCAAGCATTATAATTTACCTTTATACTCTAGATCCCGAGCAGGTTTTGCCACTGCTGTTTTGCAAGGGATCCTAACTACACCATAATTTTATTTTTTCCTCCTCCCCCAGTTTAGCTATGGTATTCTACCCATTTGTAAGGACTGCAGATGCATCCTTGAAGGACATAGTACAGTTTTGTACCTACCATAAATGTAGATGTCCGATAGGAATGCATCTGCAGTCAGGATTACCCACCCGCCTTCCCCTCTGTGGTGCTCCTAAGGTATTTGCCTATCTTATAGCTAGCTGGGGAAATCTATTATGGTGTATTTGTTTGTATATATGTACATACATGCTTATTTTTTGTGTTTGCTCTCTACTATTTGGAATCATTGGCATTTATCCAAATTTAGCCTTCCAAGAGGGCACCTGGCATCTGGGGCAAGAAACACTGAGGAAGATGGCGTCGGCTGATGCCTTTATACCCGAAGAACTGCAGCTATGACGTCGGGTGAAGTGCGACACCAGCCGAGGCCAGACCCAGACTTTGGAATCCGGCCGACCGAAGGGCTGCCTGACGACAGGACAACCCATTTGTAAGGACTGCAGATGCATTCCTATCGGACATCTACATTTATGGTAGGTACAAAACTGTACTTTCAGCCTGGTGAGTGGGACATCAGTGTGCCTGACTATAGAGTCACCTATGACTAAAGTGTTGGGTATGTTGTCTTGCCTTAGGGGCTGTTGTTGGGTGGCACACTGGTGTTGTGCGCTATGTGTCACTTTGGTTGTGACTGGTGTTTGTTTGCATTTCAGCTTCGGAGGTCCTTGTTTTTTGGGCAGGTTAATGTTAAGGGCTTCCGCATATGTGGGTTTAGTGTTGCTATGTGTGGGTGTTGATGGTGTGGGTTTTGAAGGGCTATGTGTTGCTTGAGGTGTAGTGCAGGTGTTAACCTTTTCCTCTTGACTGTCTAGCAAACTCTTGGCTGGAGAGAGCTTTGCTTCCAGTTTGGCTATGTAAGTGCATATCTCGCAGGTTGTAGTGTTAGGTGGTAGGAGGAGGGGATTGTCTGTGTACATGAGGCAGTTGCTGCATTGCCCCAATATGCCCAGATTCTCCAGGTGGACAGGAGAAATCACTGGAAGCTGACCCTTGGACATGCCTCTTTAGGTGCTTTTTTGTAAAGTACAAGAGCTGTTTTCTCTTACCATTGCAAGGTACTTTGTAATTATAGGCTGTTTAGTGCCTACGAATAATTTCTCCTTATTAACAATGAGAGATGAGTGCTTATATCAGTTTAAGGCTTCCTAGTGCTTTCCAGCAGGTTCTACAGCAAGTGCTAGTCACAGGGGTTCAGATTTTAGTGCTACTACTGAGAAACCAGCTAGTTCTAAGGGAGAATTTGTAGAGCAGACTTTCTGGCATCTGGAATAGTTTAACCGTAGCCTGGCGGTGCTGCATGATGTGAAAAATGCGCAAACCTGCACGTTTTTAAGCCAGAAAGTTGAAAGGGATAGAAATCAGCCCAAAAATGGCTAAAATTAAAATTTCAGAGCTGGAAACTACTCCTCTAGTGTTATACAGGCAGTACAATGCTCACCACTCCCACTGGTAAGCAGTAGGACTTCCCTCTACCACAGCAAGGTCTGGGTAGCTCTGAACACAGAAAATAAAGTCCTGAAACCAGCAAAGTCTGGGATCTGGACTATATTAGCTAGGAAACGAGCAAACAAGATAGTGTTTTTTTTTTTTGGTTAAAACAGGCTAAACAAAGCAATAATACACTAAATAAACACAGAAAAGGCTAACGCACATGAGTGTGTAGCCCTAAACAGTAAATACAATTAAAACTCTACAAAATTAGCAATTTAAAACTTTTTAAATGAAGCAAGAAAGTGCACAACTGAAAAACTATTTAAGAGGCAGTAATACACTCGAATAAGTAGCTAGTCTACATATACCAGAAAAGTCTATATATACAGAAAAGCAGCTAAAACACATTTGCGTTGTAGCAATATTATGGCAAATACAGTTTTAATAAATGCACTAAAATATACTCTATATTTCCAAAATGTTTGAAAAGCACAAGCATATTCAGACAATTTTTTTTTTTTTTTTTAGAAAGGAGAAACAGAAGGAAAGAAACTAAGTGGGTTGGCCTTCTCAGATGTTCTCTCTGTATTAGGTAGAATGAGCTAATGCCACTAGACTGGGAGGCGTGTCCAAGTTCAAATTTAGAGTAGGGGCGGGCAACTGCAAAGCCAGCAGGTATAAAGACAAGATGCCAATAGAGAGGGTGGTTGGGAGAAAACACTACAGAAATATTTATCACAAATGAGCCAATAGCTATGAAATACAGTACAAATATGCAGTATACAATAAAATTGCTATAAATATCTAAAATAAGTAATAACTACTACAAATAATCAAAAAAAAATTACAGGCTACTTATTGCTATATATCACAGATCAGCTGCTCCTCCTCAGATAGCTGTATGTGTAATGGCTGAAACACTCAAGTTAACTTCTTAACAGAAAGTCGAAACCTGAAACAACTTTAAAAAATGCTCAAAAGACCAAGGAGGTGCTTTCTACAAGACTTAGCCCTGGCAACCCAACTAGACAGTGACCATAAACACTAAACTCTCACTGAAGTGGGGGATGGTCTTTGCTAACTAAGATGACCTGGACAATGAGCTCAGAAAACAGCCTCTAGCAAACAACTAGGCCCACAACACAATCAGGAATATGGACAATATTACAGCTACGACCTAAACTATTTTAGGCAGAAAACACTACAGAAATGTTTATCACAAGTGAGCCAATAGCTATGAAATACAGTACAAGTATACTACAAATAAGCAAAAAATAAAACAGGCTATTTATTGCTATATATCACAGATCAACTGCTCCTCCTCAGATAGTTCTGCTGTCATAGGATGCCTGACTTCCTGTGGAAGGGGAGCTGGGACAGGTTACAAAGAGAGAGATGGGAAAGGCTCAGCTCTCAGACCCTACAATACAAGGCCTGAGGGAGGTAGCCAGCCAGTGAGGCATCTGATTCTCAAGGGAAGGGGGAATCTGTATACTGGGACAAAGGGTTACTGTATAGAGAGTGTACCCCTAAGGGAGGGCAAGAGAATACAGTAGTTGGTAGTGCCAAGAGCCTACCATCTGGCATTTCTAGCCACAGCCCATGATATTCGTTTTGCAGGTCATATGGGCATAAATCATACCAAGAGATGTATTATGCAAAACTTTTATTGGCCTTGAGATTTCTAGAGATGCAACAGTGTACTGCAGGACCTGTGAGCAGTGCAAAAAGGTAGGCAAGGCAGGAGACAAAGTGAAAGCTCCTTTGATGCATGTGACAGAGGAGCCATTTCAGAGGGTAGCTATGGATATTGTGGGGCCTCTGAGCACCCCAAGTTCCACAGGGAAAAAGCATATCCCAGTGGTAGTAGATTATGCTATCAGATACCCTGAGGCGGTGGCTCTCCATTGAGGCAGAAAAGGTGGCAAATCCTTTGTTAGAGATTTTTAGCAGGGTAGGTACCCCAAATGAAATACTGACAGAGGTGCCAATTTTGTCAGACCTGCTGGCTTGTCTGTGGAAGCACTGTGGGGTGAAGCACCTAAAGACCACCCCCTACCATCCCAAGACTAATGGTTTGGTTGAGAGGTTAAACTCTACACTAGAGACCATGCTATGGGCATTTGCAGACCAGTTTAAGAGGGAGTGGGACAAATATTTGCTCCCATCTGTTATTTGCTTACAGGGAGGTGCCCCACAAATCCACAGGTTTTTCACCCTTTGAGTTGCTGTATGGGCATAGGGTGAGGGGAGCTCTAGATCTGATTTGAGATGAGTGGGAGGGTGAGTGTGAATCCCACAAGGAGTCTATTGTGGCACATGTTCTAAACCTCAGAACAAGAACCTGGCAGAAGCCCAAAAGCAGAAAAGGGTCTGGTATGATAGGAATGCTTGAGCTAGAGAGTATGCTGTAAGGCAACAGGTAATGGTTCTCATTCCTGTCAGACACAGCAAGCTGCAGACAGCTTGGGAGGGACACTTCACGGTGGTAAGGAAGGTCAGTAATATTAGCTACATGGTAGAACTGCTCGGCAGGAGGCAGGGGCATAAATTGTACCATGATAACATAATGGAACCTTACCATGACAGGGAGGCCCTTGTGCTAAGTATTTGCAGTAGGAGGCAGGAGGACTCTGAAGGGGGCATAACTAGTAACCCTGTACCAGCCTTTCCCTGATGTGTGTGTGTGTGTGTGTGTGTGTGTGTGTGTGTGTGTGTGTGTGTGTGTGTGTGTGTGTGTGTGTGTGTGTGTGTAAATCAAATCTTAAAGTGTGTGTGTCAGCTACTTGGGCAGGGACATGAAGCACTGGTTGGACAGAGTGTGCTGGAGGTCTTAGCTTGGCCACTCAGCTGAGATCTCATCTGTATAGCTGTGCCAGTGGCAGTCTTACTGGGGATATGGAGAAAGTGGGAGAAACCAGCCCCAGACTGACTGTGATATCTCTCTGTGTTCTTAAGAGAAATTGCACTTTACTGTGTGTGTACTTGTCATCCTCCCAGTTTGTACATCCTCAACTTTTGCCAGTAGTGAGAATTAAGGCTCCTTGATTATAGGGCCAATACTGGGGCATCACAGACAGGATAACAGCACACTACTATTATGAATTGAAAAACCACACTGAGTGATATGCATAAGACAGATATTTCTCAACATGGAAAGTAGAGAGTTTTGTTTCTAAATTGCTTGAGTACGAGATCAACATCTGTAGTACTGCATCAGATCCAGTGGTTCAACTTTATTGAGAAATAATCTTTCTGAGACACCATTAGGAGAATATCATTTCTAGTCCTCTGAAATCAATAAAAACTATCACAAAAAAATCATCAGGAAACTGATTTGCAGCTCTTATAAATCACCATAATCAACTGCTTGCTATTCCCTAAGGCATCAAAACCCACTGTAATAAATGGTTGTTTCCCCGAGTACTGCGCCTGTTATATTAAAGCTCTTAAGGCATCATGGAAAATTGTCTAAGCTTGACCCAGTTTTTGCCTACGCATATTTTATGAAGTAATTATAGAACACAAAACCTGGGGGAGATGCATGTTCAGTGCTCCTTGAGACTAATTGTTTCCTGGACTGCTTCATTTATAGAGATATTAAAATCATGTATCATCTAAGTGAAATCAGTTTATTCAACATCATTTAAGATGAGTTGATGAGTAAGCATATTGATCAAATAGTGACAAAAATGAACTGCAGCTTTAAATGGGATATTAGGAAAGTCCCAGTTCCACTGTTAAAGAGCCAAGAAAGGGTTTTCATTGATGCTTTACTGAAATTTATCAGTAGTCTGGAGTTCATAGGGAATAAGCTGGTAAATTTTACTGGCATATTTTATATTTGCACATACTAACTTCACATGGCTATATCTGATGAAGTATTGGGCATGCATGATCATCTGGGTAGCACAGAACAGGTCAGACAAATTTGATAGGACATTCAGGCTAAAGCAAGAAATAAAGTGAAGCAACTGAAACACATAGAACATAAGGCAAAAAAAAGTTGCAACTGAGCTTATCTAGGATTCTGGAAGGTAAAGGAAAAGGTACATTTTTCTATTTATGCTATACAATATATGTTGTTAATGACTCTATACTAATGTCAGTCTGTTATCTGCAATGTCATTGCCCACAGGCTCAGATCATGGCAGAAAATGATCCCCGCGGCAAGTGCACCTAACACGTTAACGAATGATAGAGAGAAACATAAATAAATACATGTGTTGGAGTATGTAAAAAACAGGGTGACACAGTGGATAGGCATTGTGAGAGACTTCCTGATAATTGCACAGCTAATGCATCAGCAATGGCCAGAGGCTGAAAGAAATGAAGAAAACTAAGGCCAATTCTGACTGATTTCTGACTTGATATGAAAGAGAACAAATATTGTAGTCATTGTGGCATCTGAGAAAGTCGTTTGTAGAGGGGATACCTGGATTTGAGTATGACGATTCTGAGGGGATATTAAAGTATTGTTTACAATCTGCAGATATGTGGGATGCAAAATAGAGGAGACTGAAATTTAGACCTTCTTTTCTTGCTATGCTGAAGGTTAGTTTGTGATGTCAAAGTACTGATAATCATGATGTAACACTGGGGAAGGTAAGACAGTTACTGAGAAGAATGCATCAAGTGCAAACTGAACAAATGTGTAAGAAGACTTCATGAGAAGTATACAATGACTGGGAAAAAGGTAATTTCAAATGAAAAGTGATGTGTGCGATGGCATGTTATCCCAAGTACAGGATGGCTACACAAATGGAAAATTTTATGTGAAAATTTAGACTTTGTTATACGGAGGATAAATAAGTTAATAAATACAAATCAGTGAGCATTAATGAAGGCTACTGCTCTTAATGACAGGTAAATGCTTGCTTATGCATGTGTTAGTATACAGAACTAACTTGAAGGATTTGCATGTAGGGGACATTGTTTTTAAAAACAGTGATCTGTCACTGTGGTAATCATATGTAAAACTGAGAAGCATAACCACAGTTAACATCTTACTCTTCTTATCTGTATTGTAGGGTGATTGTTTTTAATACAACTAGATATATTGTTATGTAAAATAACAGAGCAATATATATGGACTGCCTTAAGCCCTGTTTGCATGAGGCAGATATTTGCAGTTTCACACATGTGTATGCATGCATGCTTGCACACACACACATACATATATATATATATATATATATATATATATATATATATATATATATATATATACACATATATATCACTTCTGTAACCACAGGGATTACTTCTGTAGCTCTGCTCGACAGGGGCACAGGAAAATAATTTTCTTGGGTGGCGAAAGCCAGGGGACCATTTTGGATAGGCTTAATAAGGCCCTTGGGCTGATAGCCTAGTTCCAACCTATATATATATATGTATATATATATATATATATATATATATATATGTATATATATATATGTAGACTGCATTTAACTTCCAGTGATATGGTAAGTATAATTAAATAACTTACACAAACTGCTCTCCTATTACAGTTGTTTATTGATACTTATGTTAGTATTTTCCTGAGCTGCACAATAATCATACTAATAGTTAATATATCATGGTGTAAAGGAGAGACATTTGTTTAAATTGCATTTAATTCTGAGCACACCACCAAAGATGTGCTTTTATTATTATAAACAGTATGTATATGTTTCCACATTTGCTTATTGAACTTTTATTGCTCTAGCCATAGATGTTACAGGAGTCTAGATTTAAGTGAGAATTTTTATATTTTATTCAGTACTGATGAAGTGCATAAGCAAGGTTTAAGTAGTGTGTGCTAGAGTAAACCTAATGCTTTTTCTTACTTGCTTGAAAAGTTAGAGATTTTTTTGTAAATAATATTGAATTAATATTTGGGACACTATTTTCATTTTGCTGAAAAATGTTTTATATAAATACTAGTACAGTGATATGCAAAACAGTGGTAAACTTATAAGGGATAAAAAGAAACTGGGGGCACACCACGGTAGAACACATAAGTGCTTTCACTACCATCAAGGTAGCTTCATCAGACCTAATTAAAACAGTCTTCCCTCCACTATTTAAATGCAAACCATCTAATCAGGAACCAAGAAACAAATCACCTATACATGATTTACGATATACGATTATACAGTTAGATGCAGATAAGTTTCCAGGCATCAATGAGGGTGTATCCCTGAAACCCCACTTGAAATCTCGCTCCCTAAAACATTGATGTATTATTGCATTTTATTACATGCATTTATTTTATTTTATATTTTTGGTTGAAAAACATGTATCTTTTGAGATATATATATTTATTTTATTTATGTGTGTGCTAAGAAATAATGTTTTAATAAGGTGTATTGTAACTTTAAGTAATAGGTGATTTGTTTCTTGGTTCCTGATTGGATGGTTTGCATTTAAATAGTGGAGGGAAGACTGTTTTAATTAGGTCTTATGAAGTTACCTTGATGGTAGTGAAAGCGCTTACCACTGCTTTAGCATTCTTGTTTAATTAAAGTGTTTTAGTTCTACCATGGTGTGCACCCAGTTTCTTTTTATCTGACTGAGTTCATGCTTGAGAGCGCACTTTATCAACCAGGGTTCTTTTTTCCTTTACAAACTTGTAAGGGATGAAAGCTGGTTAACAACAAACTGGAGGTTAGAAATGGGCTATATGCATGAGGAAGGAAGATACAGGTTATAATCAAGAAATAATGCATTATATTATGTTATGTGCTACTATAGGGTCTATGTTGAAAGAAATCATGCTTTTTTATGTTATTTAGAAATCTTATCATATACTTGGATAATTTAAACTGAGTGTGTAAAGAATACAGCATCCCGGGAACCCTTGTACTTTAAATAGCCCCACTTATTCCTGCCAGGTCAGTAGGAGATATACAGAATTAGGTGTGTGCATTGAAAGTATATACGTTTAAAAATAATAACAGTCTAATCATGCAGGACTAATTCACCATAAAATTTATTGAGCACTTTGTCTAAATGAAAAGACTTCATCAGAATGACAAAACACACAGATAATGAAACATTTGTAGAACAAACACCAAGCCATATGATCAAAAAACACCAATAAAGATTATTCACTCTATTGTGTATGGATATTTAACCCTGGTGGTCTATCAGCAGATAATTCCAGTTGCCAAAACAATTCTTTTTATGTAAATTATTTTCCCAGTCTCTCCATTTAGATGAAAGTGCTCAACAAATTTTATGGTGAATTAGTCCAGTATGCTCAGAGTGGTGTGTGTGTGTGTGTGTGTGTGTGTGTGTGTGTGTGTGTGTGTGTGTGTGTGTGTGTGTGTGTGTCTTTTTCTGTCTGGTTGGCTGTATTTCACTTTTCCTTTTAAGACTATATACACTTTTTGTGCCTACAACACTTTATTGACCAGACAATATGTTTATGGTGGTAACTTATTAACAAGGATGGTCAGAAGAAATGCTACATTTCCTTTATCCCTGTTGGTGTGGCACATAAGTAATAGTGGTTATTATACAGTTAAAGCAGGAATATAATGACAGCCAGCAGAAAATAAAATGTATTACTGAATATACAAATAATGATTAGATGAATGGAATGCATGCCAAGTTTAACTACAAGCTGACAGCAGGGCTAAACATTATCCTGGGGTAATGTTAGAGCCATGATTGTTTGCTGAAGGAGGGCTTTTACTAATGAGGTATAGATAATATTATTGTTGCCTAGGTACTGGATTATAAAATATTGTGACCATGGGAAAAGTAACAAAGTTGCAGCGTGTAAGACGTATATGCATGATGGTCGTATAATGGTCATTGCGGTAGTCTTAGTGCTGTTTTCTACAGCAATGTTTTAGATCTCTCCACTTACCATGACAATACACCCACTTTCAACAATACTAAACATCTCATCTTACTCCTCAAACTAAATACTCACAAATCTCTATCATAGGTCTATACACACCACCTGGTAACACCATTCCCATCCTGGAAGAGATCCTGTCCTGGACTTCAGCTAGCATAAGACTGGAAATCATCTTGCTAGGAGACATTAACATAGACTGGCAAAAGATAGTCCTAGAAAATCCTCCAAATTCAATTAAACTATATGGCTTCTTCTCAATTGATCAATACTCAAACTAGAATTAACAGGGTCACATCTAAAGAAACCATCATAGACTGGATTCTAACATCCACACCAAACAATGTTGTCAGAAGTGGCAGCCTGCTTGATGGCCTAAGCGATCACCAGCTAAACTACATACTTAGACACCCCAAAGATTCCCAGAAATTTCATCACTTTAACACAGTCAGAACTTCAGTAAAGAAACTTACTTCCAGCCTGCTTCTGGTCAGCTGGGCTCCACTTAAAACTCTTTCCCTTGATGAAGCAGTAGACATGTTTAATACAAAATTTCTAAATATCCTCGTGGGGCAAGCAACATTAAGAACCAAGAGAGTCAAAAACAAAGCAGCCCCTTGGTTTACTAAAAAAAAAACAAAAAAGAAATATCCCTGCAACAATATAGGGAGATAAAGAACCATAGCAAACAATGCATAAAACAGGACAAAAAAGCTTACTATAACAACATCTAAAATTCATCTTCAAACAATTCAAAAGTCTTCTGGAAATCAGTAAATACATGGCTCAGTCCTAGAAAATCAATGAAACCCAGTCCAGCCCAAACCAATAACTCCCAAAGAATTGCTTTACAGTTTAACTCACATTTTATAAACACAATAACCTCCATCCTACAAAATGAAACTACTACAAATCTAGCCATCCCACTCCAATCATTGAAGCCATGACAAACCTTCTCACTCACTCCATTGCTGACATCTACAATTAAAAAAAAAACATACATACCCTTAAGAGAACAACCACTGCCCTGATCAACCTCCATCTAAATACTTCAAACTTGCTGCAGATATCCTTGCATAGCCTCTCAGTTCTAATAAACCACTCTATCCAAGAAAAATATGTCCCCACTCTATGGGGAAAAATCCTACATAATATCGCTACATAAAGGCAGGACATCATCAACCAAGCTTGCAAACTATATGCAATTGACAATCACTTGCACTTATCCAAAATCTTGGAAAGATGTAATCACTGTCAACTCACTACATATATTTCTTCTCCTAACCTCCTCTCTTCCTCACAGCATGGTTTCAGACCCAGACTCATACCGCTCAACCTGTTAGAGCTAGAAATCTGGACAAAGCTATAAATAAAAGTGGGACAAAGGCTGAAAAATAGGGACAATTTTTAAATATTGTTCTAACAAACTTAGAAAATTGATGGAATAACAGATTTTGCATTAGCATGAATTTTCTGAAGGAAATTAAATCTGAAATTCAAATGTCTGTCATTATTTTCGAACTTCAGTCTTTAATGATTTACCACTAATTTGCCAGAAAACCACAATTTTATAAAAAAACAGACCAAAAACATGAGGCCAAAATCTGTACAGTCTGAAAAGATCTGTACAGTTGAGAGGTACGGAACCAGTCACATTACAACCACTACCCTTCTAAGGTTCATGGATATAATAAATCAAAATGGGAATTCAGGACTTCTAAACTTGGCCCTGTTTCTGTGTTTACCAATGGCATCTGACACAGTCAGTCATCAGATTCTCTCAACTAAATTCTCTTCCTATGGGTTAACACCCTCTTCACTTAACTGGTTTCTAAGATACCTCACTAATAGGTCCCAAGCAGTAAAATGGCAAGATGATTTCTTCTCTTTCATTTCTATGTCCACCAGAGGACCACAAGACTCCATCCAAGGACCATTATTGTTTAACTTGCTTATCAGTGGCCTAAGCACAGCAGCGAAATAGGCCACCATAGTACAGTACACAACAGAGGCCTCCAATATGTGCTGCTAGAACACTACTCATGCTGCAAACGCTCACCCAGAAATCCTTTTCCTCCACAGAAGCTTCACTCAACAGCTCACAACTCCTCCTGAATAAAAAAAAAAAACACTAAACTAACACTGCTACCCCCAACTGTCTCTCCTCCCAAAAAACTACCTTTAATATATTGTCATCCAACAAGACCAATATGGAACGGGTATCCCACACCAAACCACTAGGTATGATTAAAGATGACCACCTGAACTTTGATTTCCACCTTCAGCAAGCCATTAAGAATACACACCAAAAGTTAGGGTGCCTCAAAGGAAAACAGTACCTTAATGAGTCTGCTAGACAAAACATACCCACCTCTTTTCTACTTCCCACCCTATTATATGCCTCTTCTACCCTAATCAATCTCAACACCTCTCTGTCAGCCAGACTAGAACAATGCTACAGTAAAGCAACAAAGAATATAGATCATCACATCACTGCATCTTTCTAAAACAACTAAACTGGCGTGAACTAAATAATTGCCTATTGTACTCAAAGTTAGTGACAATCATCAAACTACTGCACAGCCCTGAAAAATTCCAATCTCTTCACTCCATCATTCCGCCCTACATTACTAAGAGACCTCTACACAACTCTCTGTATTCACACTACATTGCTAATGGCTGGAATACCATCCAGTTCCACTTAACAACAGTCTAACACCTCAGCAAACACCTGACAGACAATGACTCTGCATCTGCATCTCCCCTGGATAAACTAATACAGCTATATGCATTTGTGCCATAGCTCTCAACTACAGAAACAATGTACTATTATCACAACTACGTCCTCCTCTATATTTCTTGTGCCTCTTCCCCTCCTTCCTTTCTTTGGGCTGCTCTAACTCTTTATCTTATCTTCCTACATCCTAGATTTTGAACAAGTCTTTACTGCAACAAATAATTTTACGTAAAACCTGACAATCTATGCATACTGATGATATTGGACTGCATATCCGTCCCTTTCCATGATGTCTGTACAATGGAACTTTTCTTCCCTGGCCACTGTTGAAAAAGGGCACTACTACTCAGTCGGACTTTCCAGGTAAAGACATGCCAATAAATAAATATAAGCTATGCAAGATAAATAGGGGATATGTAATTAAGGAAAAGTAGAAACTGGGATGCATCCAGCATGCACATCAAATATAATGACTGTAATAAGTGGATAAGAAAATAGCGTGAGCAGTAAAAGTTTTGATTTATAGGTGAAATGAGGTTTAGTATCCGATTAATGCCATGCTAAAACTTGATAATGATGACTAGAAATATTAAACACTGCTGCATGTAAGATAAATGCTGTTATGTTGTGAAATGTGAATTGCGAAGAGATAGAAGGCAATTGAGGTTAACTAATAATAATATTTTTTTTGAGAGATTAGTAACAGTAATAAAGAATATTTGTTATTGAAACAAATGTGTTCCTCCTCTCTTTGGGCCTCTAACTCTATCGCTAAGCATCTGACTAAAACACTCGGAGCCTCGTTAAGTTGAAAAATGTATTCTTATGAAATCTCTTGACTGCTGCCAGGTGTAGTAATTACTGAATGCTAAGGAATGTGCATAACAATTCCTTTCAAGACAGTAAATCAGTACTTTGAAATGTTAATTCCCTAACAACACTCAAAAAGAATAAAATGATTGTGAATAATATCATACGAGCAATTGATAATCCAGACAAGTACATGAAAGATTCACATGGTTATGGTATAGGTGGTGTAACCATAATAAAAGCATATTGCCAAACATTCTATTGACTTGCCAATCTACAAAAGACTTTTCGTATCTCCACAGCTCCCTGTTGTTTGTTAAACATTAACTGAAAACACATGCAATTTTTCATTCAGCATGAGAACAGTCCAAAAGCAAAATGAAGTTCATATTTAGACATTATTTGCTTTCAATAAGTATACCAAATCTGATAAATCAGTATCGAAAGGTGTTATACCTCCATTTGACTTAAAGTAAGCAGGAGTTTTTAGTCTGGTTGCCATATTTTCAACAGTATACAGTATCTGAAATATATTCAAGGCTGCCCCTGTGCGTAGAAAATGTGTCATCAATTCTCTGTCCATCATCATACTTGCAATATGAATACACTTCTGGAAATACATATCGCCTGTCAACTCTCCGAATTTCTGTCTCCCTTTACTGTGCATTATGCCACAGGAAGGGTTTCATAAAGGGCATATTTAGGGAGGCCAGTGTTCAGAAAGTCATCACTATGCAGTCTGATGTGCAAATGTGCATACATAATTGAAATTCCCATGTAATTTTATCAATGCCCAAAATATCTCCCACTGAAAATCTAAGCTCACACAGCTGGTTCCAGTTTCAGGCACTTCACTTTTGGTTAACATTTAGGACTGGAACAGGATATCTTTGCATTAGGAGCTTGTAGGTTGTAAAGGTGGGAACTCCAAAGAATAGGTACCCAGGTGGTCCAGTGGTCCTACCCTACCATCCAAAAAAACTCTAAACTTCCACATTCCTCAGACTGACAAGTGACTTTTCACCTTATATAGTTGTCCTTATCTCTGAAGTAGTCACCTTTTTGGTGACCATGGCATGGGGATCTTACCACACATGATTCAGGAATACAGACTTTAGGGACAAGGGCATACGGGACATGGTTACTACCACTGCTTTTCATTTTTTATGCTTTTGTTCATGTGTGTCTAATTCCTGTAGATTTATTTTTTTCTACATTTTTTAACTTATATTCAGGCTTTCCAAGCTGAAGCTATGTGAGTCAGTATTTTATACAATGCCATTCATAAAGATTGGGTAGTATTACTTCTGTGATCATATACTGATTCTCCTGTTACACTATTGCTCAAAATATTTCCCACTAAAAATCTAATCTCACGCAGTTGGTTTCAGTTCCAGCAATTTCACTCTGGGCAAACATTTTATTCCTTCTGTCATCATAACATGGATTCTCCCCTTCCACTACTGATGTGTACAAAAACAAATTCGCATATAGTTTTAAGCAGCTCTGAAGGAATTCTGACCTATACAATCCCGTCTTGTCATTTCATGGAATAAAGATAGGCAAATTCCTCCTCGTCACAAATTAGCCCAACAATCATATGGTTTAAACTGTTTTATATTTTGTCAAATCCCAATTAAAACCTACAAATAATGTAACTGGAGTTCTGGTTAGTCCATACTGGTTTTCCTTCTTAATTTTTGTTCAGCTAAATTTGGACCATAGTTCAAACATAACATCTACATATTGTATGCTGATAATTTTACCATGAAGTCCATTTCACATAGCATCCCTTCAACAAAGCAATAATGTCATTTGTCAAGTTTATCCAAGCCTACAGTAAATTCAGCAAGCCTTTTATACAACCAACACATAAACCATGCTGTCTCAAGCCTTACAGAAAAAAGAAAGAGAAAAATCATTTCTTGTGATTGCCGCACCTTAGTAGTTCAACATTCATAGTTTTCTTCTTATGACAGTCACAGTTCATGCATATCACACTTTATGAACACCATTTAAGTGTCATATTTTAAACTTTCAATTTCAAGGAGGATTTTCCCTAAATCAATACGACAAGTGACTGCTTTAATTATCCTTTTATCCAAATGAATGTGTGTACTTAGAAGTATCAAAGCAAACCTAGCTAACAGTTGTCCACAGGTTCCTAATCCCCTATCTGCTCATCAGATATTAAATGTAAATACACATAGCTGTAGCTTCCTCATTTGGTGCCCATTTAAAAAAAAGGCCCATTCAATGTTCTCCTCCACTCTTCTCCCTTCTCCCTTAATGAGAAGCATCCTGTCCTCTGTGTCCACCCCTCACGTCTACTAGAGCAGCAAAAAAAAAAAAACAGATATGCCAATCATGCACTCTGACACCTTGGGTATGGTTGCCCCTTCATCCCACCAGCTACACTTCTGTAAGGCCATTGTAAAGTAAGCCCCTTGTACACACAGATGCAGGGCTTTGCCGCACACCTTCAGTTTCTATATATTACTACCTCCAAGGCCACACCAAATCAGAGGAGGAGAGATACATTTATTCCCCTTTCTCTAGTTGGTGTGACCTTAAATGTAGTATATTTAAAGACTGACAGCCTATGGGGATAAAGTCCAATGATTGGGAGGGGGATGTAGGAAGAGCATAATACTGCATTGCAAAAATTATTTTCTTCAGTTGCATGGTGCATTATATTTTTTGCAGCAATTTTACCTGCAGTAGATCAGGCAATATAGGTTGTAATTCTGCGCTATTTAGTACACCTTAATATTTGCAGTTACCTGATTTAAAATACTGGATTATGGTAAGCGGTGAGGACAAGAACTCCAAAACACATATAAAGAAGTAATCAAGATGAAGCAGGGAGGCTATATTAGGCTACTAGGGTGTTGTTCATAGATTCATACATTTATAGGTTTATACTAAGTTTAGAGCTGGAGAGCCATTGAAAACCTTAGCCACATCACTGTTATAATGAAAAGAATGAATAAGTTCCCCTAAATGGATAATCTTTAGCATTAAATTCAGGCGTGAATTTACAGTTATCCATCCAGTTTTCAGGTTGGGTGCCGGGCTGACAACTCGACACCGTAAAAACTCCACTGCCAATCATGAGTGGACAGGTGATCTGCTGTGGCGACCCCTAAAAGCCAAAAAAAGAAGAAGATAGGCAATGTGGACACTGTAGCCCTTGTCTAATGACCAGAATACATAAGCACATCCTGCCCTTAATGAATCAAATCTGAATTGGCTCAAGTATAGGGGGAGTCTATTCCAAAGGTGATGGATATAATACTTAAAAAATAATAGAAACAGGTATTGTTGATCTTGGTGGTTTATGTCACCAGAGCAGGTGTTATGTGTGCTGTTTTATTCTGTAAGGATGAAACAAGCTGAAAAGTAAGGGATCTTTCATAGTACAAAATGCTAGGTAAAGATTGCCTTTGAGGATCCTGTAAGAAACTGAATAGAAGAATAGAGATGTTAGTCTTTCAGGGTTGCTTAACTGGCAAATACCATATATTTTTTCTAGTTAGGAGCCTTTGGGACCTTTCGATGTGTACAAAGTGCTTAAAGAAGTGCATTCTAAAGGGGACATTGCATTCGATAATAGGTCAGATAAGTGATGAGTAAAGTGAGAAAAGGAGATATATGGATCTAGAAGGGATGCCTTTATGTAAAGCAAAAGGACATAAACCTTCACTTTAATTTCAATAGTGTGCACTGGCATGACAGGTTTCTTAACTAACAAATCACACTCCTTTGGAATAGGTTCCCTCTGCACATGAAGCAAAGTACCTCCCTAAAAACCTTTGAAACAGACCTCACAACTGGATGGGTAATGGAGCTTGCTAGAATTCATGTCAGCATGGAAAGTAGTAGAGAATATTCAAGGAGTTGTTGTTAAAAGAGCTTGTTGTCTGTAAGGGTACCGAGTTCTCTAATAATGGGGGGTCAGTTTTAAGAGAAATGTCACTGATATGTTAAGAGGGAAGGATAAGGTTCGTACCAAGGGTAACTATGTTACACTTCTTAGCATTTAGGGTAAGACCATTACTAACACACCAGGTGTCTGTCTAATCTAGGACTTACAGGAGAATTTGAGCATTATGTGGTGAGAAGACCACAGTACACAATTTGCATTTGTCTGGAGAGTTGTTTATGCATAGGTGATGGATACCTGATATGATGATAAAAGATGTACCATGTATTTCACATGCATATACTGTAGATATATATTATATCACTGCAAATTTAAGATGGAGGCTAGTCCTTAATGCTTTAAGTCTGGACTGACAGCTGGTGTAGAGTTTGAGGCAACAGGTAAAAATTTTAACAACCTTTCTATGTGCTGCCATCATAAGTGCCATTACAGTTACTGTAAATTGAGTCAAAATCAGGGACAGTTGAGAGGTATCATAGGTGGCAGTGTGTGTGTGTGTGTGTGTGTGTGTGTGTGTGTGTGTGTGTGTGTGTGTGTGTGTGTGTGTGTGTGTGTGTGTTGCAATGCAGATATAATTTCCAAACAGTATACAGGCTTTAATTTCCTGTGCAAGATGTTAATTATGAACACAGAACAAAGCCATTTTGTTTTGATCTAAGATTGCAAGGTCAAGACAGATCTGAATAATTCAGTGGCACTATCTGTGAGCAAGGAGTTTTTATCAATGATTTGGAGGGCTAAAGGTCCGGGTTTTTCTATCCAGCTGGCATTCCTATTTTACTGCATGTTGCTAGAGGTGATGAGTTGCTAGAGGTGATGAGATCTGAATAATTCAGTGGCACTATCTGTGAGCAAGGAGTTTTTATCAATGATTTGGAGGGCTAAAGGTCCGGGTTTTTCTATCCAGTTGGCATTCCTATTGTACTGCATGTTGCTAGAGGTGATGAGTTCTTTTTCTAGCCATCCACACAGAGGTACATGTGATATTCCAGTGAAAATTTGCAATTTTTTTTGGCATGGAAGGTGCCAGACTGCCTGTAAAGGAAGTGACTTTCACAAGGATATGACACTAAATTATCTGCAGGTAGAAGCAAACAATGGAATAAGGAAAGGAGAACCTTACCCACCCACCCACACACACACACACACACACACACACACACACACACACACACACACACACACACACACAAAGCTTGTCTTCCTACCCAAAGAAGCATAAGCCCAAAATCTAAATGACAAATTCCATGAATGTCTCAGTTGGTGTGCATAGATCCCCAGAAGATTATATGAGTGAACTTCCTTAGAACTACAGAACAGCTTTATCCCTTCATCTGTGTGGCTGATATGGGGAATTAGAAAAAAAAAGTAAATAGTGAGGATTGTTTTCTGAAAATTTCAAATGTGTGGTTTTCATCCAGAATTATTCCATGGTGGATCTTCAGTGCACTTTTGAAACATTTAATGCATCTGTGTCTATTTTGGTTACCATTCAAATAATAGATGTCAACCTCTGTTTTTACTTGACTGTTTAGCTGTGGTGTTCCCTGTCTTGTGTGGATGCTTTTGGTTTTACACTGTCAGGTATGCATGAGTATGGAGAACCTGTGATATCATCAATGATTCCTTTCCCCCTGTGTATTCTGAAAACTCCACCCTCTCATACAGTTTAACTCAATCGTTAGGTTTCTTTTCTCCCTACAATATGGTTCCAGCATTGTGTATGTACCAGAAATCTGCTTATAGTTTTGAAAACTTTTATTTCCTTGCATTGGAGTCAAAGTAAGGGAAAGCCCACCTATTTTTTTTTAAACATAGTAATGTATACTACCATTGAAGATGACTTGTTATCTTTAGCTAGATGAGATTCCCTCTACTTGCACAGCATGAGTTCTGTTTGTAATCCAATTACTTATCCAGCAAACAATGTAAGGGTTAATACTGAAACTAAAGAGTGTGCTTATTATGCCTACATGGAGAATGGAGACAATGCTTTAGCAAGATTTACATAGGCAATATGGATGCTTCACAGCAAGAGGTTCTCTGGTTTGATCCTTGGCTGGGGTACCTTCTGGGTGGAGTCTGCATGTCCTCCCTGTGGTTGCATGGGTTTCCTCCGGGTGATCCAGTTTCCTCCCACATCCCAAAGACATGCTGTAGGTGGATTGGACACTAAATTGGCCCTAGGTGTGAGTGTGTGCCTTCTGTGGAAGGTTGGGTGCTGGGCTGGCAACTCGACACCATAAAAACTCCACTGCCAATTATGAGTGGACAGGTGATCCGCTGTGGTGACCTCTAACCGGGAAAAGCCGAAAAAAGAAGAAGATAGGCAATATGGACACTGTAGCCCTTGTCTAATGACCAGAATACATAAGCACATCCTGCCCTTAACGAATCAAATCTGAATTGGCTCAAGGGTCTATGGGTCACCTGTTCTGCATGCCTGGTGAATATTAACTGGCTAGCACAATTAATCATGTTGATATGTATGTGTATTTTAGGGTTTGGGTGCTATAGCTTTGTGTCAATGTGCCTGATAGGTTTACCATGGGCTGCATGAACTTTATGATGCAGGGAATCTGCAAAAAACAGCTGTTAACTGATTTCTAAAACAACAGTTGTGGCATCTTTTGAAATGTATAGAACAGTGGAGGTTTGCAGGGGATTAACTGTCCAGCGACTCTAACACATGCTAGGAAACATATTTAGTTTTATTTATTTATTTTACATTTGTTAACCAGGGGAGTCTGACTGGATACAGGTCAATTTTCAGCCCGGGGAGAAAAGCTCCAATTGCATACATTTTTAACATTTTAAGGCATTACATGTGACATTCATTACAGGCAGACTAACATTGTGAAACTAAATGTCAGCATATTGTACATACTCCGAGTAATTATGAGAGCAACAGGTAAGACAGTACATAGCACATTCTTAAATATGAGAAGCTAGGGTTGGGAGGGTGGCCTAATGGTTAAGGTGTTTGCCTTACAAACACAAGGTGCAAGGTTTGAGTCTCACAAGGGATAATTGGCTAAGCTTAAAATGCCTCGCAAGGGCAGTTAGCTTAGTACTAATCTATGAACCTATGAACCTATTCATGGAATTCATTACAGTAGCTACTAGACAAGTTGGATGAGCAGTTAGTAATGCAATCTTAACATACGGATAAACGTTTCATTTCCTGTAGTAATAATAGGACTGTAGATAGGCTGAGAAGCTAACATTTTTTAGTGTGGTGCAATGAGATTAGTAACAAAGCATAGTCACAGTAACATAGCAAGGATGGAACAAATGGCACAATTGCCCTGGTTGGAAGGTGCTAGAGATTAAGGTATTCAGTACTGAGATGCCAGTACAATAATGCACTTAAAGTCGGTGTGCTTTTTTTTTTTTTTTTTTTTGTAGAGCTGGGGAGAGCACGTGGATTTGGGGAAGAGTGATTGGCAGATTTACTATAGGAAGTGAAATGGCTTTCTACAGTAGTTTAGAGACATTTTTGCTCTTCACTTGAAGACATGAGGGGGTGGGGTGTAAGTTTGTGGACTCAGTATGGGGTACCAGTTGGGCCAGGTATGCCTCTGGACATATAGATATATCTGTCTATGAGGGTCATTTAACTTCAGGTATCCCAAACGTTATTTTTAAGTAGATTAATACAAACACTAGAATCTCCTTTAAAGATACCCTAAGGAGCAAGCATTGGGTGTATTTTCATTATGAGTTGCTCAAGATGCCTTGCATTCAGGCTTGAATGCTACCATTTCTGTTTTTGTCAAAAGTTCAATATTTTATAAAGCTACTAGTTTTCAAATAAAAGAAGGAATAATTTTCCTTAAAATAACCTTAAAGGCATATTAGCTGATTAAAATGGAAAAATGCTAAATGTACAGACATTTGGAAGCTAGTAAACTGCAGATTTGCAAGCAAGATGATATGAACAATTATCCCAAGAGACATGTGTTGCTCTGAATTCACCAGCCTAAGTATATGAAAGTATTAAAAATCCATGTGCCCTGTTGATGGTTAACTGCTGATTATGGAATCCATTAAAGTTTCTTCTTCTCATAGTCAGTGGAAAATATTTTTTTTTCAGTCTGCCTACTTGGATAATCTGTTTCTGTATTACTGCCTAGCAACAAAATTGGTGCATTTCAGCCACAGGAAATGAATGAAATTAATAAAGCCCTCAGCCAAATCATGCTGGTTCAGCAACAAGTTCTCCTAAATGTTTGATTTTAGTTAATTTGTATTTGTTCCCGGGACAGAGCACTGATCTCCCTGGACCTTTTTCAGACTCAGCCCAGGAGGGGTATCTGTTTAAGAGAATTGCTCAGTCACACAGTTAGGCAGTGGAGGCCAAGGCAATCAAACCTTGCACCACTGGACCACAGAAAACAGCCAATAGCCAGACAAATTACATTAAGTATGCAAGAAGAAAAGCTAGAACGGTTGTCAGTATAGACAAAGCAAAGTGAAAAAGTCGAGAAGATTTAAGGCATTGCTGAACATTGTGAATGGACTTAAAGAAACTACAATCACAGACTTTTTTCATAGGTTCATAGGTGTGTACTAGGCTAATCGCCCTGGATCCTTTACACGCCTAACCTGTAGAAGTGCCCTGCCATTGTGCCGCCTGACGTGTAGTTTTATACAAAAAAAGATTATTTGGAAAACGATTCATGCAGGAACAGCCTGTTCTTTATAAGGCATCTGGAAGGACTTGATCCCATTTCTGTCATGACTAGAATTTTATAGGGTTCCCAGACCTTTCAACCAATCGGGGACAAATTTTAACAGAATCAGGGACAAGTCAAGAAAAAATCAGGGACAATCAGGGACACTTTTAAAATATTAGTGCTATTAACTTGAAACATTGACAGAATCAGAGCATATGAATTAATACACATTTTCTGAAGTAAAAGAAGTCTATAACTCTTAATTATTGTCATTGCTCATTATGTGTAATTCACCACCTTTCCTCCAAGAGTCACTAGTTTTAGCAGGGATTAAGAGGGACAGAGCTAAAATTTGAGTCAAAATCAGGGACATCCCTGAAAATCAGGGACAGTTGAGAGGTATCATAGGTGGCAGTGTGTGTGTGTGCTGCAATGCAGATATAATTTCCAAACAGTATACAGGCTTTAATTTCCTGTGCAAGATGTTAATTATGAACACAGAACAAAGCCATTGTTTTGATCTAAGGTTGTAAGGTCAAGACAGATCTGAATAATTCAGTGGCACTATCTGTGAGCAAGGAGTTTTTATCAATGATTTGGAGGGCTAAAGGTCCGGGTTTTTCTATCCAGCTGGCATTCCTGTTTTACTGCATGTTGCTAAAGGTGATGAGTTCTTTTTCTAGCCATCCACACAGAGGTACATGTGATATTCCAGTGAAAATTTGCAATTTTTTTGTGGCATGGAAGGTGCCTTACAGACTGTCTGTAAAGGAAGTGGCTTCCACAAGGATATGACACTAAATTATCTGCAGGTAGAAGCAAACAATGGAATAAGGAAAGGAGAACCTTACCCCCCCCCCCCCACACACACACACACAAAGCTTGTCTTCCTACACAGAGAAGCATGAGCCCTAAATCTAAATGTCAAATTCCATGAATGTCTCAGTTGGTGTGCATAGATCCCCAGAAGATTATATGAGTGAACTTCCTTAGAACTACAGAACAGCTTTATCCCTTCATTTGTGTGACTGATATGGGGAATTAGAAAAAAAAGGTAAATAGTGAGAATTGTTTTCTGAAAATTTCAAATGTGTGGTTTTCATCCAGATTTATTCCGTGGTGGATCTTCAGTGCACTTTTGAAACATTTAATGCATCTGTGTCTATTTTGGCTACCATTCAAATAATAGATGTCAACCTCTGTTTTTACTTGACTGTTTAGCTGTGGTGTTCCCTGTCTTGTGTTGATGCTTTTGGTTTTACACTGTCAAGTATACATGAGTATGGAGAACCTGTGATAACATCAATGATTCCTTTCCCCCTGTGTATTCTGAAAACTCCACCCTCTCATACAGTTCAACTCAATCATTAGGTTTCTTTTCTCCCTACAATATGGTTCCAGCATTGTGCATGTACCAGAAATCTGCTTGTAGTTTTAAAAACTTTTATTTCCTTGCATTGGAGTCAAAGTAAGGGAAAGCCCACCTATTTTTTTTAAACTCAACGTCTCACATACTTTGCAGAGAAATTTGTCTCCACCTGCATGACATATCATAGACAAAGTTCATAGGCAGGTACTAGGCTATTGGGCCTATACAAGCCTAGCCAAAAATGTACCCTGGTTTTCGCCACCCAAGAGAATTATTTTCCTGTGCCCCTGTCAAGCAGAACCACGGAAGTGATCCCCGGGGTGAATTTCCTATTACCCATCCAATCATCAAGATTTTTCTTGAAGAGTGCTAATGAGGAGCTCTGTTTGACATAGATAGGTAGTCTGTTCCAGAGCATGGGAAGTCTCTGGGACAGGAATCTATCCCTCCAGCATGTTCTGTTTATTGTGGTGACAAGATTTAGGTCCCTAGAGCATGTAGCTCGGAGGGATTGGGATTTCTTTAAGTGGAGCATGTCCAACAGCTCTGGGTTTGACATTGCTTTGTATGTTAGGCAGAGATCACCTCTGAGTAGGCGATATGCGACGGAGTAAAGCTGGAGTTTTTTGAGACTGTCTGTGTAAGGTATCTGAGGCCAGTAATCCTCTTTGTGAGGTATTTTTGCGGCCTTTCCAGTTGTTGTAGATGTCTTGTGAGGTACATACCAAAAGGGGCATTGTACTCTATAATGGGTCTAATGAGTGATGAGTAGAGGGGAACAATGACCTCTTTTTTTCTGGATGAGAAACCTTTTGTGATGAGGTGTGCCACGTAGAAGGATTTCCTGACCACTTTGGCGATGTGATTATCAAAGGAGAGACTACTGTCCACCTGTGTCCCAAGGTCTCTTATCACACTTTCGGTGTTAAGTAGACTACCACCTATGTGGTAGTTCATGGGTACAGAATTTTTACCAACGGGGATGACAATGCACTTTTTGGCATTGAGCTTGAGACCATGTCTTTGACACCAGGCATCTGTCTCAGTGAGGCCCTTTTGTAGGATGTCCAAATCATTAGGAGTTTCAATTATGGCTCCTAGTTTGCAGTCATCTGCAAATTTAGTTAGCCAAAGACCTCCTGTGTTAGCCTGTACTTCAGAGAAGTAGATACCAAACAGGAGAGGACCCAGGACTGAACCCTGTGGTACTCCACTTGTCACTGGTCTGAAGTCTGATTTGGAGTCTGCTACTTTCACAGTGTGGGTTCTTTTAGTAAGCCAGTTGGCAACCAATCTTGTGACATAGGGATTTATACCTAGTTTAGTGAGTTTATCTATAATTCCAGAGTGGGGGATGGTGTTGAACGCCTTGGCGAGATCTAGATAGGCTGTGTGAACCACCTTACCCTCATCTATGGCTTTGTGTGGTGTCCAGGGTTTGGAGATCTCCAAATCTGTAGTTTACCCTGTCAGGTACTGATGTCAATTTTAGATGGGTAATTAATCCTGCTAATGTCAAGAACACAGCAGCTGATATAAAAAGACAGAAAGCTGTGGAATTGTTTCCACTGTTTTTATTGCAGAGGGGAGGATAACTTAACACTCCCCTTTCATGGCAAAACAAAGCAATTAGATCAGTGAGGTGTTCAAAGGCAGTTGTCAACTCTTCTGACAAATTTACATAAGCAGCAGCACAGTATGGAAATTCTAAGCTTTAAATGTTATTTATAATAGTTTCTGTTAAGATAACTTGAGTAGTAGCAAAGATTTTTGTGACACTTAGAGAAAAGTCAGTAAATATTTTTTCTTGTAAAGTATAAATGCATTTACAATTTTCAATACCCCCCCCCCCCCAGTGTAGTGACCCTTTTCAGCCACAATCCAGATACAAATGTACAACAGGAAAAACAGAAATACGGTAGAGCAATATGTGTCAAACTACAGAGGTCTGAATTTGTACATAAAAGGTAACCAAGCACACAAATAAAATATAGCATAATTCAAACATATATGACATATTTAGAGAGAGAGGTTTCAAAGCAAAGGAGTAAATAACACTTGTCAGACTAGAGAGTTACAGAAGAGTATTTACAAAGTTTTTATTTCTTACATATATAGTTTGGAGTAATAGATTCAAGACTACATGCTGAGAAAAGATTTCACCTGTCCATCAGGACTGTAAATATATACTCTCCTACTGTGGATAATGTAAATATTCTAATGCTGATAAAAGTGTGCATGTTTAATAAGGCCACTGACAGTATGCTGTATGCATGGGCAGATTTCAGGTTGCTTAATGGCCTGAAGCAGGATAAGGCTTCCTGAGATGCTACTATAGAAGCTTGAGTATCATTTGCTCGACTTCTGTCAACTCATGGCCACCTACTTGCTAATATTTCTGTTTGAGATTCAAGCAAAGAACATAAACTACTAATAAACAGCTCTGTCCCAACACCCTGATCTTTCTGTATATTTCTCAGAGATTTCAACTCAGACAAAATATGTATAACGTTTTGGGACATACATCAGAGTTCACTGACAAAAATATGAATATAGAGATGAGTGACCATCTGTGAGCATTTAGTCTGCAAGCAGCAACAATGCCACTACCAAAGCTATATTATTGTAACACTGAGGTCACACAGTCAGAGAAAAGTAATAAGTGCAACTCTTGTTTATTTATATAGCTTTAAGCTTATAAATTATTTTACTTGGCAGTGTTTTCAGCTTTTCTTCATGTAGCTTTATTTTAGTTATGTATTTCAGTCTTTCAAAAAATGTGTAGTGAATTGAATTCTGATAAAAGTGGTTATAATTAGCATCGTGCAGTTGTTGTAGATTTTCATGATTTTCTATTTTGCAATTCTATAGTGTACAAACACTGTCTGATATTATTTCTTTACTGATGCCCGATTAAGGATTTGTTTTTTGTCCAAAAGTACACCACTAGTGTGCTTATTTTGTAAGTTAATAAGGTGATTTTTTTAAATTAATTTTACATGGGTGTACCACTGTTTCTTGAGCACATGCACATTTGTTATATAAATAAACAAGAGTTGCACTTATTACTTTTAAGACTATATGACCTCAGTGTTACAATAATATAGCTTTGGTAGTCGCATTTTTGCTGCTTGCAGACTAAATGCTCACAGATGGCCTACTCAGAGGTGATCTCCGCCTAACATACAAGGCCATGTCCAACCCAAAATTGATGGACATGCTACACCTAAAGAAAACCTTATCCCCTCGAGACACACGCTGTAGGGATCTAAACCTCACCACAACAATAAATAGGATGTGCTGGAGGGATAGATTCCTGTCCCAGAGACTTCCCATGCTCTGGAACAAGATTCCAATCTACATTAGGCAGAGCTCCTCGCTAACACTGTTCAAAAGAAACCTTGATGAGTGGATGGGAAACGAGTTTACCTCAGGCATCACTACAGTGGCTCTGTTGGACAGAGGCACAGGGAAGTAATCTAAGGGGGCGGCGAAAGCCAACACATTCTGGCTAGACTTATAAATGCCTTCGGGCAGATAGCCTAGTACCTACCTATGAACCTATTTACAGAGTAGAAGCACTGCCTAGCGGCAGTAGTCTGAGGACTAGGCCAGACAGCCTTCTGACTGAAATTAATAAGTTTAAAAGTGGGGGAGAGAATTGCAAGCTAAAGTAGGAAAAAAATGCTACATACTGTGGTAGTCCCTTCCACATTATTATGTGTTTGAGACAGGAATTGCAAGAAATAAATCTAGGCATCCATGTTGAAAACATGTAATACAAGGTTACGACTGGAGACCCGATCATAACTCTATGAATTGGATGGAGCTTTATCTACTCCATATATTACTATCTAGAGTAAAACAAAAAAGCTGAAACTGTTTTGCTGGCTTTCATAGCCAGTAATGCACCTAGCGAGCACTGTCAAATTGACAGCATCACATGTTAGGGGCAGGCAATATTTTTTGAGAAATTCATGGAGAGACTGCATGCACAGCAGGCAGAAATGAAGCAATTTTCAAGCTCTGCATCTGTGATTCGCTGACAGGCATTGTCATTTGTGAATGACTAGTGCAAGACCCAGTCTTAACTCTTCTTACATGGGGGAGCTTAACAATTGTAAAGATTGGGTCTTTCACAGCATTAGTGCTTAACTAGTTTGTATTTTTGCCAATACTGGAGCATAATTATGGTGATACACTACATAGAAGATTACGAGCGGCTTGCTGATCATAACCCACTTTGTGTTCAAGACATGGATACCAAGAAATTCACCTTGAGAGCTAATCTTGGCATCCATGTCGACAACACATAATACAAGGTTATTATCGGTGAAATGATCATAATTCTTTGTAGTGCATTGATGTTTATCTGCTTCATATACTATTAGTTATGGAGAGAATTAAGTGCTTTGCTGGCTTTCAAAGTTGTAAAGCACTTAGCGGATGTTGTCAGAAAGGCTGTGTAACACTGTCTGTCATATTTACACTTACCTTTAATACCACTCTATTGTCTACATTTTCACAGAACTTCCAGATTAGTGCTTCATATTTTTGGTTGCTTGTCATAAAATTTGTGGGGGGGTTTTCATAAAAAACATTGAGGATTGAAATCACTAAATAATGACATGCATTTGAGTTTCAGAGGTCATATCCTTCACATTATGCAAATGAACACATCCTGTTAGTCTAGAAACTTTCTATTTTTTATATTTATATATATATATATATATATATATATATATATATATATATATATATATATATATATAAAGTTATCGACACGTTAAGGGTATGGACAGTAGACAGAAACAAAACCTTTGCTCTGCCACTGTCATTTGCTAGTAAGTACAGGCAGATTTTACTGCCAAGTGGAAGACCTGGCATTAGCAACATAAGCAGGGGGTGCTTAACATTTAAGGTCAGGTCATGCGCCGCCTATTTGCTACATATAAATTTATAAATTATATACTAGAACTGATGCAGACTGAGTTTATAGCTGCTTAGAAAAAAAATCAATTATGGCAACAGAACAAGTAACAAAAGAAAGTCATAATGATATCATCAAAATAGAGAAATGTAAAAAAGGGAGGAATCCAAGTACGTCATGCATAGATTACAAAAAGGTTTTAAAGCATCCCACATTCATGAATTATCCAATGCCTACAGATGTACAAGATATACCCTATATTGATCAGTAGCATTGCAGTGACTATGAAACAGTGGCAAACAACTCTGTAACAGTCAGAAACCGAAAAACACTGAAGACCACACAAATAAAGACACTGGTGACTGAAAACCAATCCACTGCTCGAGCAGGATAGCGTTTTACCAAGAAAAAGTTCCACTGGAACAAAATGTGTTGAAAACAGTTTATTGTAGCACAATGTCCATAAAATACCAGCAGTTTGTAAGGTTTAGCGCTTTCATCTGAATGAAAACAGACTTCTTCAGAACCATTAATTGCAAGTTAATTGAACCTTATAAAGCCATTTTGGCGCCAAAAAAAGAAAAACACAATTTAACAGTGCATATATATTTTAAATAATACTTTAAATAATACTAAATTGCTTAATCAACAGTAAATCTAATCATTAAAAACATCCACAAAATGTGTAAAAAATCCACAAAGTGTGTAAAAAATTGTAAAATTAGTATCTAATGTAGATATATATATATATATATAATGTATATGTAGATAGATATATATATATATGTATATGTAGATATATATATATATATATATATATATATATATATATATATATATATATATATATATATATATATATATATATATATATATATATATATATATATATATATATATATATATATATATATATATATATATATATATATATATATATATATATATATATATATATATATAGATATATATACATATATATATATGTAGATATATATACATATATATATATATATAATCACCACTATCTTCAGGCACAAATAAATCCGGTCCAGCAAGGGTTTTAAAAGCTTTAATCCACTCAAAGCAAACCACGGGTATGTGCAAACACGCAAAAAAACAGCAGCAGTCAATAACGCTCAACACCAAACGTTTTCGTCTTAAACTTCTTCAGTTACAACTCCATTTTGGAAATTCATACCTTATATAGGAGCCTAAAAATACAAACTGCCCAATCAGAATCAATGAATTAAAAGTAATTGCTGTTTAAAGACAAAGGCATGAATTTCACAATATAAATGAATGCTTTTAAGTAACTAACACCATTTCCTATATCCACACAACTTAAAACACTCTTTTAAAAAACTTAATTCGTTTGAATAAAAACTTTAATTCATTGATTCTGATTGGGCAGTTTGTATTTTTAGGCTCCTATATAAGGTATGAATTTCCAAAATGGAGTTGTAACTGAAGAAGTTTAAGACGAAAACGTTTGGTGTTAAGCGTTATTGACTGCTGCTGTTTTTTTGCGTGTTTGCACATACCCGTGGTTTGCTTTGAGTGGATTAAAGCTTTTAAAACCCTTGCTGGACCGGATTTATTTGTGCCTGAAGATAGTGGTGATTGTATTCTCAGTTTTGACTTTCCACTATTTTGCTCAAGTTTGCTTTATATATATATATATATATATATATATATATATATATATATATATATATATAAGTAGATATATATATGCAGATATATATATATATGGATCACCTTTATATCCTTGAAATCGCGTTTCGCCAACACACTAATCACCGACACCAAAAGACCGACAACAAAAAATACCGACAACGCAAAACACCGAAAACCATTACACCAGCACACTACACGTAAACAACACAGTACACTACATAACATATCCACTATCCCTAACCCAAACCCTAACCCTAAGGTCCGACACTACCGCACACTTACCCTACCTGCACCCTAACCCTAACTCACTTACCCACCCCTAACCCCAAGATCCGACACTACCGCACACTCACCCTACCTGCACCCTAACCCTAACTCACTTACCCACCCCTAACCCCAAGGTCCGACACTACCGCACACTCACCCTACCTGCACCCTAACCCTAACTCACTTAACCCACCCCTAAACCCACAGTCCCTCACTATCGCACACACACCCTACCTGCACCCTAACCCTAACTCACTTAACCCACCCCTAAACCCACAGTCCCTCACTATCACACATTTACCTGTCCGCTCCCTAACACTAAATCCCTCACTCGATCGCACACTTACCGAGTCCGTCGGGTTCTCACCTTGTCGGTCATCTGCGATGTCGGTGTTTTCGTCCCGTCGGATTCTGTGTCGGCGAAACGCGTTGTCGGGCATCTGAAGGTGACCCATATATATATGTATATGTATATATATATATATATATATATATATATATATATATATATATATATATATATATATATATATATATATATACATATATATATATATATATATATATATATATATATATATATATATATATATATATATATACACATATATATATATATACACACATATATATATATATATATATATATATATATACACACACACACACACATTTATTATATATGTATATATATATATATATATATATATATATATATATATATATATATATATATATATATATATATATATGTGTGTGTGTGTGTGTGTGTGTGTGTGTGTGTGTGTGTATCAGGAAAGCTGAAATGCCAAAACAATATCAACCTGGGACAGGAAATGTGATATAAAGGAACTTGAACAGGATTATGTGTATAAATGTTTGGAAATAAATGGCCAGCAATAAAACAAACAAATGAGAAGAAAGCTTAGTAAGAAATATTTTAGAAGACTAAAGCTAATATAAAGCCGTTTATGACATCTCTGCTCTGATTAGCAGACACATTTCAGAAAGGAATGAAGATGGAATTTCTCAAGCCACTAGGCGCGATATATGATACATTCATGGCTGATAGTCTGTATACTGAAAGGCACAACAGCATGGCGATACTGTTACATAGGCAGGTACTAGGCTATCGGCCCAAGGGCCTAAAGTAAGCCTAGCGAACAAGGTTCCCTGGCTTACGCCACCCAAGAAAGTTAATTTCCTGTGCCCCTGTCGAGCAGAACCACAGTAGTGATCCCCGGGGTGTACTTCTTATTTGTATAAACACTACAATGTTCACAACAGTGAGAAACGTTGAAACATGTACCAGAAATAATTACCGAAAATAAAGAAGTTCTGATCACATGGGCCATCCAATACCAACAGCTAATAAAGTAGAGGCAACAACACCAAATATACTTGTCAAAGAAAAAGGAAGAAAGTATCTTTAATCACTAAGATAGCTACACCAAGTGTCTTGTGTGCCAAGAGACACAGTCATTAATTATCAGAATATGCACGCGGAAACTAGAGCAATATGGACTCTGTGAGAGTTCCAACAGTAGTTTGAGCAACATGGTGATATTAAATAGTTTTCATTCATACTTAAATATGGTACGTGTATGTGAAACTGCATATGAACTGCAGAAAGAGGCCATTCTGGGTGCTGAGAACATTCCTGGTAAAAGTCAAAGAATGAAGCAAAACTAATTCCATGATCTATGATAATACCTTTACTCAAGAATGAGTTCCATCCTCATTGATGTTTTACAACTCCAAAACATTTGGAGAAGTAAAAAAAAAAAAAAACAATGAAACATCTGGTAGATTTCAGTAGTACTAATTCATCAGTGTTCAATAAGCAATCTGTGTTGGGTATGCATGACATCAAGTCCAGAGCTGTAAGTAGTCCAGGGTAAAGTGTGTGGCTGCCCAGGAGCAAGCTGGTAGGGAGCATGGTGAGCAGGTGCAGTGCCAGCATTGCTTTAGAAAGTAGTGAGGATGTTGCACCTTCATAAATGAGTGGCAATATTACATTTCCAGTATGATCACAGCTGAACTGAAGCACTCAGCAAGTGGTGATATAACTGTAGCAGGCCACTTGTTACATTTGTAACAGCTTTCTACAGTTTCAGAAGAGAAGAGCTTTTTTGCCTGATCTACTCTGACAAAAGGCTGTTTTTTAAAATGCATTTATTTACCATTTTCACAAGAATTGTTGCTAGTGGACAAGCATTTGCTATGAGATAGTAATCATTAACTAAGATGAAGTGAGACACTTAAGAGAGGGGGTATTGCAAGTGATTGCTTAAAGCACGATGGCATAATTTTAGTTGTTGGGGTGAGGCTAGAAATGTGAGTGATTGTTACTCTGCTATAGTAAACTGGCCAACGTCAAGTAGCCTACGAAGAAGGAAGTGAAAGTGTGTAATGCAAATTGCCTAGCAAGTATTCAACAGATCTGATGGTTTAACTAGAATAGTCTAAATACCAGTATACAGGGTGGACTGATGGCGTATGAGATCTAGATCAAAACCCTTATTGGTTAGTATAGTTTTAGGAAGAAATGGGATTCCTAAGATCATTTGAGGTGTTTGGTATGAATTGCTTTTTACTCTGCCCTTCAGGGAAATAGTTTCCCCGTGTAGATTTGTTTAATAGTTTATCAGAGTAGGCTGAAATTTCCAAGTTGCTGCACCTGATGGTCTCAAAAGAATGCTGCCTTTATGGCATTAGTAACAGTTCTTGTATCTCTGTTTAGTTTTAAGTATATACTTTGCCTGATCTAAAGGTTGGTTTTCCAACTGGACTAGGCTTGATCTCCATCCTTTATTTATTTATTTTTTTGCTTAAGGTCACATTGAAATTGTGCTGAACAAAGCAAACACATTGTGCATAACAGATAAGGATATGGGATTGAGATGTTTGATTAACTGTAGGTATTGTTAAAGTAGGCTAACCATCTCTTTATGCAAGACAGCCCTTATTTGGGAAATTTTGTCTGAAAAAAGGCAAGAAAAATGACAATTGCCCTGAGATTTTTATGGTAAAAATAGTTACTAAGTTTCCACTAAGTGTTCCATAAAGGACATTTTATAACTCAAACAATGTAATATTATATGAAATAATGAAAACAACTCAAATTTTGGCCATGGTATGTTTTTTTCCTATAAAATCTTACCATTTATTTTATAAAAAAGGTTCCATCCTGAGCATTTGAAAAGGTAGCAACCCTATTTTAAAGGAACATTTTCCCTTATTGGATTGGTGTGGTAAAGCTAAGTATGCACATGCAACTGGAGCAAGAAGTTCCACTGTTAACATTTACAGTACAATCAAAATTAAACTAAAATATTTAAAAAATAATGTCCTAGCATGCAAAAGCTCAAAATGTTAAGCAGATGATAGAATAATACACTACTGGAAATTAAAAGAATGGCTTAGCATATTTGGAATGGAAAATGCAATTACGTGAATTCTTCTTTCAAGTCTTTGGTATTCTTAGTCTGTACTTATAAAGGGTGTTTAACATTAAGATGTTTTTTATTAATTCATAATAAAGAAAACACAAACAGTGGAAATATTTTACCAGCTTCTATGAGGTTTTTACTTTGAATGAATACTTCTACAAGAGAGTGTACCACATGACATGAAACTTCCTGTAGTGAGACAACTGCTTATTTATAGATATGAAGATCTGATGACATGTTGTACTGTGAAAGCACAGGCTATGAAGTATGCAGATGTTGGACTTCGCTTGTTGTACCAAACCTGCTAAGTTACCTACATACATACAGTGTACTAGTTCCTGTCTAATATATGCGACTTTGCATTTATGACATAAATACAAAGGCTGTGGCATGCAACTTTTGGATGCCCTAATGCAGAAATGTACAGAGCTATACTTAGAACAGGAGACATCTGCCATTTCTGTGATAGGTGGGGAGAAATCATCATGGACAGACTTGAGCACACAAAGCTTTTTGTCATTGCATATCTGCGTACTTCATGATTCATTGAATTATCTCTAACCATCTCTCTAGCACTCCATCTATCGCTGGAAGACCTGGAGAATAAAAACACCTATGCAAGGGTACTATTCATTGACTTCAGCTCTGCTTTTAATACAGTCATCCCTCTTCATCTGGTAATGAGCCTACTCCAATTAGGCGTCAACACTCCATTTTGTAACTGGATTCTTGACATTCTAACAGACAGACCTCAGAAAGTGTGTGCAGGAAATAATTCTTCAGATAGTATCACTCAACACTGAAGTTTCACAAGGATGTGTTACACAAGGATGCTGTTCACCCTGTTAACACATGATTGTATAGCCAGACACAATACAAATCACATCATCAAGTTTGCTGATGAAACAATGTATAGAGATGAAGTGGAACAACTGATTACCTGGTGTGGAAATAACAACTTAGCACTAAATGTGAATAAGACAAAAGAGATAATTGTGGACTACAGGAAAAATTGCAAGGAACATTCTCCCCTCACCATCAATGGGGAAACAGTGGAAGAAGTGTGAAGTTTCTGGGAGTGGACATCAATGAGGACTTGTCTTGGAATACAAATGCCATAGACAAGAAAGCACACTGGAGATTGCACTTTTTAAGAAGGATGAGAAGAGCGAATCTTCCATCGACAGTTCTCACTACCTTCTACAGAGGTACTATAGAAAGCATCCTGACGAACAACCTCGTAGTATGGTATGGAAGCTGCTCTACCTCTGAGCACAAATCTCTCCAGAGAGTGGTGAAGACTGCTGAGAGGATCATTAAAACCACCATACCACCTATCCATGACATGTACATATCCAGATGTCTCAGCAGGGCCAGAGGAATAATTAAAGACTGCACTCACACTGCTTACAGACTGTTCCTGCGTCCATCATCCGGAAAGCACTTCTGAAGCATATGTTGCAGAACTATGAGACTCAGGAACAGCTTCTTCCCTAATGACATCAGACTGTTGAACTCTAGTAACCACTACACTCTATGATGTCCACCTGGGCCAGTAGAAACTGTCTTAAATTGTGCATTAACCTGGTTACCAGTCTCATCTAATACTTAGTGCAATATTCACCATGATTGCAACTTATAGGCCATCTAGGGCAGTAGCAATGCAGTAACATATCTCTTCTTTCAGTGCAATACATGTTGCAAATTCATAAATTAACCAAAGTGCAGTACTTGGTCCATAATGCAATACTCAAATGTCTCTTTCTGTGGAAGGATCAGTGCAATGTCTTAACCAAGTACATGTGCAATACTAAAGTTTCATGCAAGTGTTCACATCAAAAAGTGTTAAAATGTGTTTCTTTCTTAAAGTATTTTGGCTTTTCCCGGTTAGGGGTCGCCACAGCGGAACTCCGGTCCGCTCATGATTTGCAGTGAATTTTTATGGTGCTGAGTTGCCAGCCCGACACCCAACCTTCAAAGAAGGCACCCCCATTCATGCTCGCACCTACCTGCATGTCTTTAGTGTCACTCGACCGTGGGGAGGACATGCAAACTCCACACAGAAGGTGCTCCAGCTGAGAATCGAACGGGAGAACCTCTTGCTGTGAGGCAACAACACTAACCGCTGCACCACCATGGCCTAATATAGTCTATCTGCATGTCCGTGATACAATAGCTAGGTGTTACATGTAGTCTATATGTTGTCTGCACATTGAGTCCGGAGATATGGAATTTTGTTCATATTTTGCACTTGTGTGATTTCTGAATGACAATAAAGTTTACTTTGATGTTGAATTATTTATATAATTGTATGTACTAGGGAATATATTCATCTTTCCAATTGTAGCACATCTTCAATGAGTTAAGCATTCGAATGTTACCTTCAATAGTAAGAACAGGTAACTATCATCAATAGCAGCATATAGGAGGAAATCAAAATGATAACATCAACTAGATTACACTGAATAGACAAAATCATGAACTCAAGGATAACTGGATGCACAGAAACATACAATACTTTACCCAAGGGAGCTTAATATAAACTTCATAAATAAATAAATAAATAATCAGATATGGATCTCAGGAGAAAACCATGCATGCTGAAAATGATTAAATATACTCATTTGTTTGAATTAAGGATGGATTTAGCAATTAACATGTTTGCATATTTTCTGATGACTAATATACATTTATTTCATATTTGGCTTGTCTGTATTACCAAAAACAGTACACAGGAATGCTTATGCTTGGGTTAAAAGAGATTTCCATCCAAGTAAAGCTGTTTTATTACAGTAGAAGCAAAACACCAAGAAGAGTTTCTTAAGGTCATGGAAACTGTAATAATCAGTTTATTACTACTTTGTCAATTCTGAGAATAAGATCCCAAATTATTTGATAAATAAAATGATCAAGAAAGATGCATTTAGTCAAGGCATGTAAACAATTAACAGGTTGGCTTATATGTCAACAGTAACAGACACCATGCTGTGATACAAATACCTGTAATCCCATAAAATGTTTGTTGAAATTTAAAAGCAGTTAACAATTGAAACTGGCAAGGGGTAATGAACAGCGGAACTTTTTTTTGTCAGTTTGTGAAATTTTAGACAGTGTAAAAGCACACAGGTGAGGAAATTAGTTTTGTTCATCAAATTGTTTTCCATCATCAACACTCTAGACAATGTTACCTAAGCTGACTAGCAGTATTATGACTGGGTGTAGCAGCACTAGACAATGTTACCTAAGCTGACTAGCAGTATTATGACTGGGTGCATCAGCACTAGACAATGCTACCTAAGCTGACTAGCAGTATTATGACTGGGTGCATCAGCACTAGACAATGCTACCTAAGCTGATTAGCAGTATTATGACTGGGTGCATCAGCACTAGACAATGCTACCTAAGCTGACTAGCAGTATTATGACTGGGTGTAGCAGCACTAGACAATGTTACCTAAGCTGACTAGCAGTATTATGACTGGGTGTATCAGCACTAGACAACATTACCTAAGCTGACTAGCAGTATTATGACTATATGTAGCAGCACTAGATAATGTTACCTAAGCTGGCTAGCAGTATTATGACTGAGTGCATCAGCACTAGACAATGTTAACTAAGCTGGCTAGCAGTATTATGACTGGGTGTATCAGCACTAGACAATGTTAACTAAGCTGGCTAGCAGTATTATGACAGGGTGTATCAGTGCTAGACAATGTTAACTAAGCTGGCTAGCAGTATTATCACTGGGTGTATCAGCACTAGACAATGTTAACTAAGCTGGCTAGCAGTATTGTGACGGAGTGTATCAGCACTAGACAATGTTTAACTAAGCTAACTAGCAGTATTATGACTGGATGTATCAGCACTAGACAATGTTACCTAAGCTGGCTAGCAGTATTATGACAGGGTGTATCAGTGCTATACAATGTTAAATAAGCTGGCTAGCAATATTATGACTGGGTGTATCAGCACTAGACAATGTTAACTAAGCTGGCTAGCAGTATTATGACGGAGTGTATCAGCACTAGACAATGTTTAACTAAGCTAACTAGCAGTATTATGACTGGGTGCATCCGCACTAGACATTGTTAACTAAGCTGGCTAGCAGTATTATGACAGGGTGTATCAGCACTAGACAATGTTAACTAAGCTGGCTAGCAGTATTATGACTGGGTGTATCAGCACTAGACAATGTTAACTAAGCTGGCTAGCAGTATTATGACAGGGTGTATCAGTGCTAGAGAATGTTAACTAAGCTGGCTAGCAGTATTATGACTGGGTGTATCAGCACTAGACAATGTTAACTAAGCTGGCTAGCAGTATTATGACTGGGTGTATCAGCACTAGACAATGTTACCTAAGCTAACTAGCAGTATTATGAATGGCTGTACTTTATTTTACTGAGTGATCATCTCTCTGAATATGATTTCTCTGAATGTCCATATCTGCATTTTACTATGTAAAATATGTGGAGTCAGCTTTATGGCCAGTGAGTTCTTTGAGATTAAGTCACATCACATTACCTGACAATGCATCCGGGTTTTAAAATGGCACTCAGCATGAGGTGCTATGACCTCAGGGTTATCATATCCAATAGAAAAGCTGGTTGGCAGGTCCCTCATGGGGGACCTGTAGGAAGCAAAAGTCCTGCAGGGAGAGCATTTATTCATTACTTCTTGCTAACTCTACTAGGCCTACTAGGCTAATGCCGTTATAGGGAACATAACCAGGGAAATATAATCCTGTGTTAAACTGTTGTAAGCAAGTTAATATCTACTGAGTGACAACCTACAGGTTTTGCAAAAAGAAGAATGATTATATTAAAGCCTGGCTAGTAATAAAGAGTTACAAACAAACAGCAGTGTGACTTTTGACAGATACCTAGTTCTGTAGTTCACCACAGATCTTTCAGCTTGTTGCCTGACCATTATATATGCAGATATATTCATCTGTAGTTGCCTAATAGAGGCACTGCGACTCTATAACCTACACCTATCCCAGAATGTGCCTAACATAAATTAGGGATAGGATCTGATGCAGACCAGTACTGACGGCCATAGTAATCAGCTGACTGGAAAAAAAAATGAAAGACTGCATCTAATTCCAAGCATCCATGCAGTGCTAACAGAAGAAGCTTCTGTAACGTCATATTATCCACTGGCTATCACTAACTCAAATGCAGCAACAGGCACTTTGTAGTTTTTTTTTTACTTCTGCTTATGGTGCCCCCTCCCTCACTCTCCAGGTCCCATGACGTGATTTAAACTCCACAGCAAGAATAAATTAAGTCAAGGTATCCCACATGGAGCCTTCCTGATTACCGCATTGCATTTTACCTTGAGCTTATATTGGGGAATGGGAAAATTTGCCCAGATTGCAGTAGTATACCGAATTCAAAGCCCAGACTTCTGAACAGTTCGCACTCCATTCAGATTAGTATTTCACTGCAGGTTTTGACACTGTTTAATGATTATAGCACCAAAAGTTTTCAATCTTTTTAGTAATGAGCTTCTAAACTCTACACAGTCTGCAGCCTGCCTTTTTAATTCAGTTGCTACTGTTGTTTTCCATGACAAGACCTTTCTAATCATTAGGTGAGGAGATGCTGACTGTTCCCTGAAACCATTTAGAATCTTCTCGTAGGCAAGTCCCTGGCCTGTGGAATCATATTCCCTCATATATATACACGAGGTACTGAAGACTCCTTAAAAAAGGTCCCTAAAATAACATCTTAATAGAAGAATCTGTTTGAAACTATCCAATAAATCTCTAGTTATAATCTATTTAATTATTAGTGCATTTTAAAACATTTTGGTCTTGCGTTTGTCATAATTTCTTCTACTTTTCTTAAGTTTTAAATAAAATAAAGTGCTTCTGTTTGTAAAATATACATGTATACAGTAACATGTAAATATGCCACCTTGCAGTTCTGAAGTTGATTTAGTGAAGAGAATCTTTGGAGAAAAGTGCTACAGGTTTCACCATACTCTGCAGAACAGTACAGAATGGTGAGCAGTGCAAATGGTGGTGCATTTTGCAGCAGAATGGCTCAAAGTATTGTGGAAAAGTTAATCTAAAATATACTGTTCAGTATGGGAAGGGCTAACTAACTGCGACTAGGCAGTCTCCTCCCATCACTGGACTAAGCCTGTACTACAACATTCATGCAGCATACACAAACTTGACTATATGAAATACAAAATTATCTAAAGCTGCTTTGTTTGACAATGTGTCACCACTATTTCCAGTTAAGTAGAAAACACGCTATACAGTATAATGAATTTGAAAAGTTATCTTCCATGTTAAACTTTGGTCATATCACAGAGAGAGTTAGTTGACTAGTGACATTTGGCAGGTATATTATTATGGTCTAACAATGACCTATTGTGCCTCGCAAGGGTAGTTAATTTCCGAACATATCTTAAACAGTTGCATTTTATTCTCTGTTACATATATAAAGACGTTACCCCTCTCATCTCAGAAATGCATGTCCCAATTATTCCCACATTTATTGCACAAGAGATCTAATCCATCTACCATCTATGTCAGCCTATGATTTTTTATAATTAAGGGATGACTTGCAGAATTAGCAATGTACCTTAAATATTACCCATACTAGAATCTGAGGAAAAAGGAATGCAGAGCAGCTACATTTTTGTTAGCTATGTTACATGCTGTTAATGATACCTACAATCTCATTCTCTTCTGCCAAGGCTGACACCCAATCCAATCATGTGTTAAGTCATATGCAGAGACTGTGCTCATTGATGTTTTAGTGTAAAATACCTCACATGACCATATTAAACGCTAGTATATATTATAGATTATGAGCCCTGCAAGAGCAGCATTCTGTGAATATGTGCCTGTGTGAAACAGATATATTTACCCTGTCTGTGCACATAACAATAAATACATATCACTATATTCTCTGTATTAAACAAAATTCAACCTGAGTCATTGGCACCTCACTCGAGTACATATTGGAGATCACATTCACTTCAGATTAAGAGGACATCAGCTCCAAACAGACTAGAAACTGTCCAGATTAGAGCAGTTAACACTATACGAGCACATGTGGACTAACCCATTTATTCTTTAGGCAGCTTATCCCCAACTTACTTTGCTCCTCTGCTAGCTCAGTCTTCAGCAATCTGCTCTTCTATTAAACTGGCGAGATCATTCAAGCCTTATTATTAATAGCGTTGAGAATTTTCAAACAAAGCTAACTGTGTGCATAGTTCTGTTCCTATTTCTATGTTACCTTTACCAGTTTGTTTGCAACTATGGACAGTAACTGTTTTGTAGTCAGCACCATAAACCATCTCATGTACATTCTGGTAGGAGTGTAATACTGTTTTGTTTTCACTTTGTTGCCTCCTTGGATAAATGAGCTGAATTTAAGTTGCACCTAGAACATTTTAACTATTCCTAATAGTGTTATAACTAAATAAAAGTAAACAGGAACAGTGTTCTTAGTACACTAGTGAATGCTTCCACCTTAAAATGCTTAATTACACACTGTATGAATATATTGTGGTTCTTTGTAACTTATGTGCCATGGTGCATTTTTCTACCAAAAACATATTAATATTATGTGGATGATTTCTTAAAAAAAAGCCTTTTAAACTTTATGTTAAGGACACACCCACATAATTCTACTATATTTCTCAGTGACGTTACTATAGAGATAGGGTGAGGTTGTGTCCTTAGACCTTACTGGATGAGGCCCTGTGCATGCCTGTGGTGCAGCCATTAAAGTCTATGCTATCAATATGTTGACATCAGCAAGGGTAAAGTTCTCAGACCTTTCATAAATGTCGCACAGGAAAAATAATATTTTATACATTTTTTTATTTATATGTTTGTTTGTTTGTGTCTTTCGGCTTTTCCCAGTTAGGGGTCGCCACAGCGGAACTCTGGTCCGCTAATGATTGGCAGTTGATTTTTACATACCGGCTTGCCAGGCCTGACGCACAATCTTTAACGAAGGTATGCCCATTCACGCATGTCTCCACGCAGAAGACGCTCTAGCTGAGAATCGAACCGGACAGCATCTTACTGTGAGGCGGCAATATGTGTGTGTGTGTGTGTGTGTGTGTGTGTGTGTGTGTGTGTGTGTGTGTGTGTATATATATATATATATATATATATATATATATATCAATAAATGCATTGACTGGAAAGATAATGCAGCACTCAATGGAAGAAAAACATGCCATGGTACATTAGGTAAGCAATAAATTGGGATTGAACGCTCTCAGTTTAGGTCTTAGTATTTTTATTTATTTATTTGTTTTTTAAGTAAACTGTTCCTTTTTTCATTGTTTTTGTTTTCCTTTTCTATCTTCCTTCCTCCACATTCATTCAAGAATTATCTTAACAATACTATGGCTGTTAATTTCTGAGAAACTTTCTAAGTCTCCTTTGAATTTAAGAACTTGCCTTTGAAGGCACTTTTTTAAACACTTATCACTTAAGACACAGACACGCATACATTTAACAGAAAAAAAACAAATCAGATTAACATTCTTTCCATTTACAGACATTAAACTTCACATATCTTTTCTTACTTTGTAACTATCATCAGTCCCACTTTACATAAATTGCTGAATTCCTGTCTTGCATTGAGTCTCACTTCTCCTCCTGAACATCATTCTGCATCTATTGCTCCCCACAATTTCTTTTTATTTCTATGTAATTTGTTCCTTCCCTTTTTCTAAAGGCTCCTCTTCCATTTCTTTTATCTCTTTTGTAATATTCAATACTTCAAATACAGTTGGTTTAGACTTTGATTTCCATTTTCTAGTAATTGCTTTTTTGTTAGCCAACAGAATTAAACTTATTATATACATGGCATCTAGGTCCAGAGAGGTCATCCAACCACTGTGCTTGGCCTTCACCAGGTCCGTCATAGAGTAAAATGCCCCCTTCAGTATGTACCTGACTAAACACATGCAGCAAGTGGAACAGCCAAAAAGGTTCCTTACAAAAAGAATACAGGGACTCAACAAACAATATTCTATGCTGATTGCCTCAAAGCTCTGTATCTTTACTCAGTATCATACAGACTTCTGAGAAGTAATTTTTGCCTGGTGTATAGGCATCCCTGGACCCTGTTTTGATAAACCTTTTGACCATCCACTAAACAAACACTTAAATGTTGCTTGCCACATAAGTAAGACATGTTGGAGAAACAGATACATTTCTCAAGGAAATCTCATTCTCTGGAGCACTATTTAAGTGTAACTTGGAACAATGGATGGGTAATCAAACATTCACACCTGGTCTGGCATCTATGTCTCTGATAGCCACTCCACCTATCTGGACCTCTTCGAATCTATCAAGATTCAACCTTTTACATTTATCCTGGACAACTTCTACCCGACCATAGATTGGAATCTGTCAAGATTTAACCCTTTACATTGATTTTGGGCGACTTTAACTACCCAACCATAGATTGGAAAACGTACTCATGCCAGAACACAAATGCCCAGAGATTCCTCGATTTTATCAATGCAAATGCCTTGGAACAGCTAATACCTCCACAAGAGGTGATAATATCTTGGATTTCATATTAACCAACATGAGTAACCACTGCAGCACCCCTATAGTATCATCCTTCCTGGTAAGATCTGACCATAAAGCGGTCACTTTCGAAGTCACCATCTCCCCTTACCCCCCTCTAGCTAGGGTCAAATAAAAAAACTTCTCCAAAGTTGATTACAACCTCCTGAGGGATGGTATAAACAGCTTCACACACCCCTCCCCATCTGTAAGAACTGGCACCAATGTCCAAATCTACACCAAAGTATTATATGAGCATTTATATTGATGCATGGAATCAGGAAAACCCGCCAGGACAAAAATCATCCTCCACAAGGAAGAGTAAACCTGTCTGGTGGACATCTGCAATAAATAAACTATATAGCTTTCATCCTTCTAAGTTGGGAACTGCTGATTGAGAGCCCAGTGTCTGTTATTCTTAAAGTGTATTAGTTCTGGTTTAAGCACTTGGGCTTCAGGCCAGTTATTTTACATTAAGAAGGTTCGTGGTCTGCACTCTTGTCAGAGAAGAGGCTGGACTCTGCCCTTCTGAGCTGGGAATTTCTGGTTAAAGGTTTATAGTGCCTGAATATTTGAACTGTATCTTACTGAAATTGGTACACCTTGTTTGCTGTAGCATAGACTAGATCCAGGCCTGCTGAATCTAGCTTTGTTTATATGCTTGTTTGTTTGCTTGTTATTTCCCTGGAATGCTAATTCCACCTAATACGCGGCTTCTCAGTGCTTCTGTGGATCACTAGTGATGTCTGCATTGCTTACTGTACTTATTTCCTTGTTTCACTTGAAAGAAAGTTACTGTTTGTCGTTTTTGCATTTAAGTTACCTGTAACACATTGCACTTAAGTTACCTGGCACTTGCTCACTAAAGCAATTATATAAGTCAGCATTAAAAATTAAAAGCACTACACCCTCACTCCCCACTGGCCCTTGTTTTCAATTATAAAGGAATTCCCAATATTATTCTAGCATGTCCAAAGGTCAGTTTGTCAATCTCCTCTCCAGTCCAGCTGGTGAATCTGGGAATCTTGAGGCAATGTTACAACTGCCTCATGTACACAGACAAACTTCTCCTCCTCCCAACAAATTCCAACACATGTGAGAGATGCAACCATATAGCCAAACTGGAGGCTAAGCTCTCTCAACTCAGTACTGGCATAACCAGTCAGGAGGAGAAGGAAACCACACTCACTACAATTCCAGTCTCACATAGACCTACCACGACAGCAATCCAAACACATAATCACACAAAAACATACTCGGAGGCTCTAAATAAAGATCTGCCTAAGCAGCAGAGACCTCCAAAGCAGACACCCAAGCAACCGCTACCCCAAAACAGAACACGTGCAACACATATCTCGCAAAGCCAGTGTGCCGAACAGTCACAGCCCTTAAGGCTAAACAACACACCTGATACACTTGTAATAGGAGACTCTATCGTCAGGCACACTGACGTCCCGCTCACCAGGCTGAACAAGGAGAGGGTCACGGTGAGCAGACTGTCGGGCGTTAGGATCCGCCACATAACACAAGCACTCAGGTCACTCCAAGGCAAGTAGAAATATGACTCAGTCATTGTCCATGCTGGTGTGAATGACCTGAGACGTGCCTCCCTGGACTACATGAAAAGAGACATAGAGGAGCTCTCTGAGCATGTAGCCCAGGCCGGTATGACCCTGACCTTGAGTAGCATCTTACCCTCACCAAGAATGATGCCACAATATGAAGACAAGATGAGCAATTTCAACAATTGGCTTAAGTACTGGTGTCATTCAAAGGGGATCCAATGCCTGTCAGCTTGGGATGATATGCTCGACAAGCCACGATGCTTCGCTAGGGATGGCTTGCACCTGTCACCCCTGGGCTTTCGGATATTGGCAAAGGCTCTTGCTACCCCCATAGTGCCTTTTTTAGGCAAGGCCCAAAAGACAAACCCACCTCCATAGGTATCACGAGGGATAAGAAACTAAGAGTAATGCTACTCAATGCCAGAAGTCTAAACCTCAAGATGCACGCACTCGAAACTCTCCTTAGCATGGAGAACATCGATATCTGTGCAGTAACAGAAACCTGGTTCAGGGCTCCCGAGAGCACCCCAGCACTACCAGGTTATACCTCATACCATGCTTTTCGGCCCCAAAACTTGGACCGAACCACAAAAGGAGGGGGAGTATCGATATTCATCGAAGATACCCACACCTCCAGGTTGGTGGCAAAGCACGAAGCATCAGAGACTATCCATGTGCAACTAACAGTGGGTAAAACTACCTTCCAGTTTATAGCCTGCTACAGACCACCCTCCCAAACCCAGAAACCCCACTCGGCCTTCCTGAGAACACTGGAAAATATGAAGGTCTCTCTAAACACCATTATATTGGGTGACTTCAACTACCCAAACATAGACTGGGAGCATTACTCTAGCTCCAACACCCTAGCCCAAAGGTTCCTAGAATTTATAAACTCAAATGCTATGGAACAACTTGTTACCACTCCCACAAGAGGGGAAAACATACTGGACCTGATCATCACCAACATGGGGACTCTATGCTCCAGACCAGAAGTGTATCCCTCACTGGTAAGATCAGACCATAAACTAATCTCACTGGATATTCACATCCCAACCCCACCCCCTGCCCAGAAAACCACAGTGAAAAACTTCTCTAAAGCAAATTTCACACTCCACAAAACCGAGGTGGAATCCTTCAAAGCCCCCGGGCCTGTGGAAAATACGGCCCAGACCGCAGAATCCTTTATAAACGCATTCTATGAACACCTTCAGGAATGCATGGATCATGCGATCCCAAATAAAACCAAGACTCAATCCTCCAAAGGCAGACGTCCTGTCTGGTGGACCCCAGCCATAAACAAACTATACAATAGAAGGAGGAAGCTACTAAATGATAGAGCAAAATCCCAAAAAGGAAGGCATCACTGATCAGTATTAGCAAAAAACTACTGGCACTCATAAAATTGTCTAAGGCCAGCTTCGAGAGAAAAATTGCACAGGACACTAAGGATAATCACAAGGCTTTCTTTAGTTATGTTAGGAACCTGGGTGGTAATTCCCAGATATGCTCAGAATTAGTCCAAAATGACAAAAAATACACCAAACCCACAGACATTGCCAACATCCTAGCTGACAGGTTCTCCCCACCAAAAGGGCAAATATCTATCCCAGCAGAGTGCTGCCCCCCTGACATCTCAGATGCTCAGGTAAGAGCCGCCCTCTCCAAAGCAAAAAACACAGCATCAATGGGACCAGACGGTGTCCCGGGCTGCTTCCTACATGAACTCCAAAAAGAGCTAAACCCAAACATAAAACTACTGTTCAATCTCAGGCTTACTACAGGATATGTGCCCAAAGAGTGGCGTACAGCAACAGTGGTCCCTCTTCATAAAGGTGGTGCCTCAACGGATCCTGGAAACTATTGCCCCATAAGCCTGACTAGCTTGGTCTGCAAAGCTATGGAAAGGATCATCATAGACCTCATAAATAAAGATATTGGGGACCTACAGACACTGGATCCTACCCAGTTTGGCTTTGTTAAGGGCAGATCTGGTCTCTTAAACCTGGTTGATTTCTTTGAAACAGTCACCAAGGCCATTGACGAGGGGAAGGTGGTCCACACAGCCTACCTGGACCTCGCAAAAGCCTTTGATACAATACCCCACTCGGGCATTATAGATAAGCTCACCAGCTTAAATATAAACCCCTATGTCACTAGATGGATTGCAAACTGGCTCAAGGACAGAACCCACATGGTTAGAATTGCTGGAGCCATGTCAGACTCCAAACCAGTTACAAGTGGTGTCCCACAAGGCTCAATCATGGGACCTCTCTTGTTTGGTATATATTTCTCGGAGGTACAGGCCAACACGGAAGGACTGTGGCTGACCAAGTTCGCAGATGACTGCAAACTGGGCGCCATAATTGACTCTCCAGCCGACACAAGCATCCTCCAAAAGGGCCTCATAGAAATAGACAAATGGTGCCAGAGCCATGGCCTCAAGCTAAATGCTAAAAAGTGTATAGTCATCCCCTTTGGCAAAAACAAAGTGCCCACAAATTACCACATAGGTGGTAATCCATTAAGTACAAAAGAAGTAATTGTGGACCTGGGGACCCAAGTTGATAGCAATCTCTCATTTGACAACCACGTGGCCAAAGTGGTTAGAAAAACATTTTATATAGCCCACCTAATCATGAAGGGATTCACATCTAGATCAGGGGAGGTCATCGTGCCCTTTACTCATCCCTCATCAGGCCCATAATTGAGTACAATGCCCCTTTTGGGATGTACCTTACCAGACACCTGCAGCAACTGGAAAGACCCCAAAAGTACCTCACCAAGAGGATCAAAGGGCTCAAACAGATGCCATATGCTGCCCGGTTAAAGAAACTCCAGCTCTTCTCAGTGGCATACCGCCTGTTCAGAGGCGATCTGTGCCTGACGTATAAAGCCATGTCCAACCCGGAATTAATGGACATGCTGCACCTCAGAAAATCCAAATCCCATCGAGCTACGCGCTCAAGAGACTTGAACCTCAGCACTGAAATAAATAGGACATGCTGGAGGGACACATTCATAACCCAGAGGCTCCCTTCACTCTGGAATAAAATCCCAGTCCAGGCTAGGCAGGGTCCTTCATTGACTCTCTTCAAGAGGAATCTTGATGAGTGGATGGGAGATCGTAGGTTTACCCCGGGTATCACTTCTGTGTCACTGTTAAACAGAGGCACAGTATACTAACCTCGAAAAAGGGCATAGCAAAATAAATTTAAAATGGGTGGCGAAAGCCAAACACATTCTGGCTAGCCTTATAAATGCCCTAGGGCAGATAGCCTAGTATGAACCTATGAACCTATAACAAAAGGAAAAATTTGCTGTCCAGGACCAAGAAGGAGCAGGTGCCCAGTTGGAAGCAATCTTTCCTTAGCCTGAACAAGCAAATAAGAGCAATTGTGAAATCATCTAAAGCAAACTTCGAGTCCAGATTGGCCACATCTACTAGAGACAATCATAAGGCCTTCTTCACATATGATTAAAAAATAAAAATAAAAAAAAACAGACTTAGTCACCAAGTACTGCAAAGATTTTAATAGCATTCTGGTACCTTGGCTAAATGAACCCCCCCCCCCCCCAAGGGCTGTTTAATTGGTAAACTGTTCAATAATTTAATTGAAGATTTGTATAAAAAGACAACATGGAGTTTTAAAAATTATTCCTCTGAAGGGACTTAGCCGAGGTACCAGAACACTATTAAAACTTTTGCAATACTTGGTGAATCCATCTGATTTTTTTTATTATTTTTTGCTGGTTATGTTGTGTTTTTTATACTTCTTCACATATGTCCAAAATCTCAAAGGAAGCACCCAGATCTGTTCAGAATTGGTGGTCAATGGCACATACACAAATGCTGTAGATATAGCCAACCTACTGGCTGACAGAGGCAATGAAAACTTCACCCCCCTGCCCCCCCCATCAGTAAATCAGGACATCCCCAGTACGTGCCCCCTCCCATTATCTCTAGGGAACAGGTCATCACTGCTCTCTCAAAGGCAAAAAAATGCAGCCTCCATGAGACCTGATAACATCCCATGCTGCATCCTACATGAACTTAGGCATGAACACAGCACCATTAGGCACCCTATTCAACCAAAACCGGAGTACCGGCTTTGTCCCAGCTGAGTGGAGGACAGTCACTGTCATCCCTTTACACAAAGGTGGAACATTCACCGATCCAGGAAATTATAGACCCATCAGCCTAACTAGCTTGATCTGCAAGGCCATGGAATGGATTATCATGGACCTCATTAACAGGGACATTGGCAACCTCCAAACACTAGACTCCACAGAGTTTGGCTTTGTCAAATGGAGGTCATGTCTGCTAAATCTGGTTGACTTCTTTGAGACAGTCACCAAAGCCATGGATGAGGGGAAGACAGTGCACACCGCCTTGACCTGGCCAAAGCCTTCGACACTATTCCCCACTCAGGCATAACAGACAAACTCTCTCAACTAGGCATGAATCCATATGTTACCAGATGGATAGCAAACTGACTCACTGATAGAACCCACATAATAAAAATAGGGGAAGCCACCTCAAGCAGTAGACCCGTAATGAGCAGTGTACCCCAGGGATTGGTCTTGGGGCCTCTGTTATTCGGGATATATTTCTCTGAGGTGCAGGCCAAATCCAGTGGGCTATAGCTGACCAAGTTTGCAGATGACTGCAAATTGGGCCTGATAATCAGTTCCCCAAGTGATGTGGCTATAACTGAATGTTAAGCTCAATTCCCCAAGTGATGTGGCTATAACTGAATGTTAAGCTCCAAAGTAATGCTTATCTGCTAGCTGTTTTACTTTGCTATTCTACTTGTTTTTAAGTGTTTTGCATTACTCCACATGTTAATTGTCTAACACAGTTTCTGTAGCTAAAGCCTTACTTTGAAAGGTGACTACAATTTAAGGGAACTATAATATATTAGGGTATGATATGGATAACTACATGTTCTGCTATTGAGTATTTACCTCGATTGTTGGAGGCTGAATACCTTTTCTGATATTTATATTGTTTTGCTTGCTAAGCCACATATGTATGTTTTACCACTCCAGCTTATCATAGTGTTTTTGTAAAGTATGTTTAACCTCCTGTGTCTCTACTGCTCTTGTAAGTAACACTCTATCAACTACTGACTTGTACTTGTCCTCACCAGTTCTACCCTCCACTGTATTAACTCTCAACCTACTTTAGCTTAGGATTTTAAGTCTTCTTTATCTCTTTTTCAGCTATTAAGCCTAGTGCCTGTGACACAGGCTCTCCATCTTCCCTAACGTAACAAGGCAGAAGGAAAGCTCTCAGAAACGGAAGGGCTTACCCAACAGGATTCCCTGCGTGCATTTAAAGCCCAGCTAGCCTAACTTCACAGTATAAGCTACTGCTCTGTTAGGTATTAAACTGAACTTTATGAGTGTCTAAAGTATAACCTGTTGTAAGGGCCAGCACACCCAAGGACCAACCCTAGGCCATCCCCTACTTTCTCACCTGTTTTCTTCCTTTACCTCCTATCTTTAGTCTGAATGTAACTCCTTTCTTCCTCCACTAGAGGGCAGCAGAACTATAGCATGTAAAGTTGCTTTTTACCTGCTACTCAATCTCCTTTAATCCCTGTGGGGCAGCCTTCCTCTGTGTACCCCTGCAAATTCCCTTACTGGAAGTATACCCCCCACAGTCAATAGAGTAAATCACCAACCTTGTACTGTTTCATACTATTGTCACTGAACTTCTGTGAAAGAGAGAAAGGAAGTACCCTTTCAGTGTTAACATAAGTACACCTCTACCCTACTCTACCTGTCTTTACTACTCCTTTTTTAAACCCCTTTTTTTCACTTTTAAGTCCAGATTATTTGTCTTAGTTCAACTGTCCCTTTCCCTCTCCCTTACACATTCTTCCCTTCTTTACACATTTCACTCTATTTTGCCTTATACTAATTATCTATAGAATAAATCCTTATCTTCCCTAAGCCTGGGGAACCCAGTTGCACTGTATAACTGATTGTCTCCAGCCTCCAGCTGTTACCCGCTCCGTTCGCCCTGCGGGCTCACTCTGCTCCCCTACTCTACCCCCAATTCCCACCCACCCCCAGTGTCCTTACCTTTATACATCCCTTACCACACCCCCTCCCTAATCCCACCAATCTTCACAATCCATTAACCTAAAACACCCACCTTAATTGTCTACTACCCTTATAAGCTATTCTATACTAATCACACCACACCCGCTCTCCGTTAACCACCCTCTTTAGTTTCCTCCCCATTTTCTCTTCTCAGTCTTTATTCATCTTGCTTCCTACATCTCTACTCAACCCCTACAACCTTGTACTCATTATCTCCAAACATGACCATAACTGTAAAACCTAAACTCACCAAAACCATATTCTTAAGCATAATTTCTTCTTTCCTTATTTATTCCTACATCATCACCTCATTTGAAAAACCATACCACTACCACTTTTATTACTCCCACAAACAAACAACAATTTACAATTCTATCATCCCTAAAGGTCAAATTAACATTACATCAACTCCCAGCTACCTACCACCTAAATACCATAGAATCTCACACATCAAATACCATACATCCACAATAAGGAAAGAGAAATTTCTAACAAACTTTATAAATATCCCTACATCACGACTCTGTAAACCCAACTTAAAAGATGGTGACATCCACCCCAACCCTGGCCCCACAAATCCCACTCTACTAACAACCCAGCCCAATCTTCCCAAATCTTTCCTAATAGGACACCTGAATATCCAAAGCATTAATAACAAAATAACCCATCTCCATGCCCTCCTTGATACCCATAACTTTGACATCCTCTATCTAACAGAAACATGGTTAAAACCAACAACCAAAGACAATGAAATCATTCCACAAGGCTACAATATACTTAGGCTAGACCGTATAAAATGTAAGGGTGGTGGAGTTGCAATCTTATTCAAAGAGGGACTTCAAATCTCCATTTTACCATTTGACCCACCTAAAAATAGCAAGTCTGAGGTACTTATTACCAAATTCCAGACTAACAAGAACAAATCCCTATATATCATTTGCATCTACCTTCCACCTGGTAATAATATTAGTATGATAGAGAATATACTAAGCCAGGTGTCCTCCACATACCCCTAAGAAACTATTATACTTGGTGATTTTAACACTGATTGGACAACTATCAAAGCTGATAATCCCTCGTCCCTAATCAACCTTCATGGATTCAGACAAACTATAACCTCCACTACCAGAATCAACAAACCAAACAAAAAAGAGCATACTAGACTGGATTCTTATAAATAGACAACAACAAAGGTACAATGTTGGAACTCTACCCGACGATATTAGTGATCATACTTTAACCTATATCCTTAGGCATAAAAATGATATCTCAAATCCCCCCATTTATAGAATCATACGTACCAACAAACATTTCAACCCAGCATTATTCCTAATGAACTAAATACTTGTGACTGGAACCCTTTAAAAATGTTACCACTTGAACAAGCCATTGAATATCTAAACTCTAAATTTCTATCTATCCTTGATAAGCATGCACCCAAAAGGACCATCAAAATGAAAGCCAAACCAGCCCCCTAGCTTTCCAAAGAAACCAAACAAAAAATATTACTTAGAAATAAATCCTGGGCAAAGTGGAGAGCTAACAAAAATACTTCTGAGCAACTACTGTTTAAGCAACTGAGAAATAGTACAAAAAAGGCAATACTATCAGACAAAAAATACTACTACTATAAACTACAACAAAACCACAAACATAACCCCCAGAAGTTTTGGTCTAGTATAAATAAACTCCTTTCCCCAGGGCACTCTCAGACGTCAGCCCCACTTCCAGCAGACCCAAACACACCCCAGCAAACAGCCAATGCCTTTAATTCCTTCTTTACGGAAACCATACAAACACTAGCAAGCCAACTTACTCTAGACAGCTCATACCTTGCCACTTCCACACCTAGTACTCTACCTGCTTTCCTCAATACAACCAGTCTCTACCACTCTTGTCTTTAAACTCATCCAAAAACTTAAGCCCTGTACCCCTTCTGCTGACCAGCTACCTTCTGAATACCTCCAAAAAGCAGCCAAAGTAATTTCTTATCCTATATCCATCCTCATAAATAGAACCATTAAGGAAGGGAATGTTCCTAACATCTGGAAAATCTCCCATATCATTCCCCTTCACAAAGGCGGAAACTCAAATGACTACTCTATCGGCCAATAGCACTTTTATCTCCCTTAGCTAAAATTATGTAAAAAATGTGTTCATCATCAACTGTTAAACCATTTAACTCAAAATAACATGATAGCTAAATGCCAACATGGGTTTAGGCCATCCGATAGTACCACAACAGCCCTGCTCTCCTTTACAGATGTTATAAATAGAAATCGCAATAACAACAACCTCTCATCTGCTCTCTCTATTGACCTCTCCAAAGCTTTCGACATGGTTAACCATGCCCTTCTTATCAACATTCTTGAATCCTTTGCCCTTGACTCTTTAGCAATTAAATGGTTCAGGTCCTACCTAACCAATAGACAACAAACAGTTTTTTGTGCAGATAATATATCATCTCTTCTACCTGTCACCCTGGGAGTCCCTCGGGGCTCTATTCTAGGTCCACTTCTCTTCTCTCTTTTTATTAACGACCTGCATGTAACAATCCCAAATGCCGCCTGCATTTAATATGCAGACGATTCAACATTAATCTGTTCAGCAAGCTCACCATCTGCACTACATTCCCTGACACAGAAAGTATTCAATTCAGTTGAAACTGGGTTCACTAAACGTTGTCTCCTTCTTAATGCTAAGAAAACCAAGCTCCTTCTTTTTACACCAACCAATAAGTCCACTCCAATAGATTTCTGCATCACTTCCAATAATGATACTATCATACACCATGACTGCACAACCAAGTTGTTAGGAATTACTATTGATAACAACCTTACATTTGATAATCACATAAATAACACCATTAAAACTATCAACAAGAAAACTGGTTCCTTATATCGAATCAAATCCTTCTCAACTCCAACAGCTAAAACCCAAATTGCACACTCCCATTTAATTTATACTCTTCTTTATGCCTCTCCCATATATACTAACCTCAAAAAGAATAACCTTGTCAAACTAGAGCATGCCTATAACAACATCGCCAGATTTTCCACGGGTAATCCTTTTCGTACCCACCACTGCCTAAACCTCATACAGCTGGGCTGGCTAGAAATTCAAAACCTTGTAAAAATCTCCCAACTAACCATGGCCCACAAGATATTTTATCAACCTAATAGAACTCCTGTACTATCCAATCTCTTAATCCCCTATAAAAACCTAGAAATACTACGCTCCTCTAACAAGCTTCTAGCTAGCATAACCAAAACTAACAATTTGGCTGGAAACTCCCTGTTTTCTAACACTGTGGGAAAAGACTGGAACCTACTTCCCAAAGAACTAACATCACTCTCTTCTTTGCCTCTCCTTAAACAAAAGCTCAAAACACACTTTAAAATACACTGGTTATGCCCATGCAGTAAACCAGACTAACCCTTCCTTGCCTGTGCTCATATTTGTCTATACCATACTAAGTTTTTTTCCTCATTATTTCTCTTATGAGGAACTGAACTGTTGATCATAATGATACATACTGGTTGACAAAAAAAAAAAAAAAAAAAAGATGCATACTTTATTTCTACTATGTTTATGTACTATGTAACAATTATCATTCCTTCATTGTTTGTATTTCATGTTTTTACCGTTTGGAGCTTTTCTCCCCGGGCCTCTACTGAAAATGGAAATATATCCAGCTAGACCAGCCCGGTCAACAAATGTAAAATAAATAAATAAAATAAAATAAAATGTCCTCCAAGAGGGTCTCACCCAAACAAATGACTGGTGCCATAAACATGGCCTCAAGGTGAATGCCAAAAAATGCATCATTATTCCCTTTGGGGAGAGTGACCTCCCCACATATTATCACATTAATAACAATGTCCTAAGCACACAATCAGTGGTGAGGGATTTGGGCACCCAGGTTGATAGCGACCTCACTATTGACCACCATGTTACTTCCATTGTACGAAAAGCTTTCTACATGGCCCACCTCATAAGTAAGGGTATCTCATCCAAGGAAAAGGAAGTCATAACATCCCTGTATTCTTCCCTTATAAGGCCAGTTATTTAGTACAATGCCCCCTTTGGCATGTACCTCACAAAGCACATGCAGCAGCTGGAGAGACCACAGAGATCCCTCACCAGGAGAATCAAGGGTCTCAAACGTATACCCTACACAGATAGGCTAAAGCCCATCCCTCTACTCATTCTTACAGACTCCTCAGAGGTGACCTCCGTCTGGCATACACATATACACTATGTATATACATTATATATATATATATATATATATATATATATATATATATATATATATATATGTATATATATCATTCATGTTTATGCTTTTATATGTAAAAAATGTACCTATCTGGTAAAATAGTATGAGGTGGTCAGAGTCTAGTGGTCCCTCTATGAGGCTGTCATTGAGATACATGTAGATTTTTTTTGATCTTCAGTATGATACTAACATGTGTTAGTACCTTACTTATTATAGTCCAAAGTGTTTCTGAAGTATTAAATGCCCAAAACACACACACACACACACACACACACACACACACACACACACACACACGCACACGCACACACACATTACACCTAACATAGTTACTTCTCCCATTCCTATTACATGTCATATCAGGAGTAAAACACAAATGAAAGATGATTCCCCAGAGCTCCACCCACCACAGAAAAGATAATGCACTTTAATGCGCTTTCGATTTATTTATTTACATTTGCTGACTAGGAGTGTCCGACTGGACGTAGGTCCATTTTCAGCGGAGGCCCGGGGAGAAAAGCACCACAGTTAAAATAAACAGACAGTAGTTACATTGGATTACATAGCGATTAACAATTTAACATAGCAATTACTTACAACATATTTACAGATGAAGAACATAGTACATCAGTAGACAACTAGAATCTTTATCTGTGAAGTGCATAACAGACATTAACAAATGTTACAATGAGAAGCTCCTGCTGTATAATAAGTACTAGGCTTATGAGCATCTGAGCTTGCTATAATCAAGGTAGTTAGTGGAGTGGAAAGAAAGGTAGTGGTTGGATGGGGTGGGTGATATTGAGTGGGAGTTGCAAGGGCATAGCCAGCATGTTTTTAGGTGCGCTTTTAGTAAAGTTTTGAAATGAGTGCATGATGGTACAGAGGTAATTGTAGGTGGAAGGGAGTTCCATAATTTGGCTATGGTGCAAGAGAATAGTGCTTCACCAGCAGAGTTATTGGCTTTAGTGATCTGCAAGTGATTTTTGTTGCTGGATCTTAGTGGTCTGGTGGTGCGATAGGGATGGAGTACATTCTTGAAGGATGGGACATTTAGTGGATGGTTTACTAGTTTGTGGGCGAGTGAGAGTTGATACCACTGAAGGAGGTGAGGGAGTTCAAGCCCCAGTTCAGCAAGTGAGAGACAGTGGTGACTATGGTAGGATGCCCCTGTGGCGAATTTGGCGATTTTGTTGTAGCAGGTCTCTAGCTTGTTTAGATTGCATTGCCTTAGGTTGGTATATATTGGAGAGGCATAAAGTAGGGTGGAGATAAGGTGGGAATTTGCTATTGAAATCTTTGCTGCTTTGGTGAGAAATTGCTTATTTCTGTACAACGCTCCTAGTTTTTTGTGGACTTTTTTAATGTCATGGATATGTGAATGTCAAATTTTAGTTTATTGTCTATTTCCACTCCTAGCAATTTGGTGTGTTCAGTTGGGTATATAGTGGTGTTGTCTTTTGCTGTGATGTTAAAGTGAGAGTTGTTTTGAGTATGTTTGGTGGGTTGGAAGATGAGTAGTTTAGTTTTCTTTGGGTTGAATATTAATTGCGCATCGGATAACCAAGTTTCAACAGAGGAAAAGGCTTCCTGTGTGACTTTTTGCAGTTTGGGTAGGGACTGGGCTGAGCAGATGATGGTTGAGTCATCTGCGTATTGTATGAATGTGCCATGTTTGGTGGCAAAGCCTAGATTATTGGTGTAAACAGAGAAGAGTAGGGGTCCAAGGATGGATCCTTGGGGAACCCCTATGGAGGCAGGTAGTTGGGGAGATATGTCATTCTGCCATACAATGGATTGTTGGCAGTCAGACAGGTAACTCTGAAACATGTTGTTGACTGACAGAGAAGGATAGGTTATTGAGGACAGAGATGAGTTGTTTGTGTGGGACCATGTCAAATGCTTTAGACAGGTCTAGGAAAGTGGCAGAGGAGAGATAGCCATTGTTTTTATGCTGAAGGATAGTGTTAGTAAAGGAGAGTAAGGCAGTGGTGGTGCTATTTCATAAGAATTATTCTATCTTATCAGCACTATCATTCCTGCCCCCCCCCCCTAGTGTTACAGAACAGCAAACTCCTTGCAGCTGTATTTCATAGCATTTAGAGAGAAAGAGGAAGAGAGAAACAAAAGAATAGCAATCATAAAACAAGAAGTGGTTACCATTGTTGAATCTATGTTTTAGGCGCCCAAAAGTAAATACATCCCTTACCAAGTCCCGGTCAAGTCTGTACATGTTAACAAATACTAAATAGATGATCAATAGTTTTAATTCTGACTAGTTAAGATACAATCTGGTAAGTATAAATGACTTTGGAATGATGCATGTTATTTGGTAAAGTGTCTAGCATCTGAAAGAAAATGAGGGTCCCATGTAGTAGTGGCTGACTTTCTCCATCTGTGTTATCATTCATTAAGGCAGAAGACACACATAGTCTTGAGTTCTTTAACATTCTTTATAGGAAATATGCACAAAAAAGCTCTCTGCAGGGGATGGTCTTTATTTCAGCCATTTTGGAATAAGATTTTGTTATCGAAGACCAATTGCTGTCAATATAAAGCTCAGCAACAACATGATTCTTGTTTGCAATGCTTATAGCATCAGCAGTAAGTTTCTACAGCTTTAGTCCATTCTTGCAGCAGAGAATATTGATACTGTGCTAACAACAGAAATTTGGACTCAGCGATAAAAGCCCTTCTATTAGAATGACAGAAGGCACTAGTTACCATAAATATCAAAAATATGAGTAGATTGGGTGGAGGGATTACTGTGGGAGTTTGGGAGAGAGTGGCTGATGCTAGCTCACCCATCCTGGGGGGAGGGAGACTGCCTAGGATCGCTGCAGTAGCAGCATAAACAGTTGAACAGCCTAGCATGCTTTGCACTGCAATTGATACTTAGAGCTGCCACGTTTTGGTGTGTCACACCTAAAAAAAAAAAAATATATATATATATATATATATATATATATATATATATATATATATATATATATATATATATCATTGGGAGGTAGAATGTGTTGCTTTTGGTCTTTTGTTTCCAACACTGGACATGACTACTTCTCTTAAAAAAAAAATCAATCTGAAATCGCAAACTCTGGCACTCTGCTTATGCCTCAACACAGAATACCAGAATTTGTATAGTGTTTTTGGACTACTGGACAATCGTTCTGATTTCCAGATATCCAGAATGGATGTGGCCCCAAAACTCTTCACAATGACATGAAGAAAATTGGGCTTTTAGACCCCTTTGGGAAAGGGGTAATATGTCAACAACCCTTCCTCTGAGACATGAACTGTCTAACTCAATTTATTAACCATCAAACAGAACTTCTCAGATGCTAAATGTGTGGATGTAGGTGTTGGGGAAGGCATGCAATGAGGCACTGTTGTAATAGTGTGGATGTAGCTGCTATGGAAGGAATGAAATGAGGCACTGGTATAATGCTGTGGATGTAGTTAGGGAAGGCATGCAGTGAGGCACTGGTATAATGCTGTGGATGTAGTTAGGGAAGGCATGCACTGAGGCACTGGGATAATGCTGTGGATGCAGTTAGGGAATGCATGCAATGAGGCACTGGGATAATGCTGTGGATGTAGTTGTTAGGGAAGGCATGCAATGAGACAGTGGTATAATGCTGTGGATGTAGGTGTTAGGGAAGGCATGCAGTGAGGCACTGGTATAATGCTGTGGATGTAGTTGTCAGGGAAGGCATGCAATGAGGCACTGGGATAATGCTGTGGATGTAGTCGTTAGGGATGGTATGCAGTGAGGCACTGGTATAATGCTGTGGATGTAGTTATATAATGCTGTGGATGTAGGTGTTAGGGAAGGCATGCAATGAGGCACTGGGATAATGCTGTGGATGTAGTCGTTAGGGATGGTATGCAGTGAGGCACTGGTATAATGCTGTGGATGCAGTTAGGGAAGGCATGCAGTGAGGCACTGGTATAATGCTGTGGATGTAGATGTTAGGGAAGGCATGCAAAAAGACACTGATATAATGCTGTGGATGTAGGTGTTAGGGAAGGCATGCAATGAGGCACTGGTATAATGCTGTGGATGTAGGTGTTAGGGAAGGCATGCAGTGAGCACTGGTATAATGCTGTGGATGTAGTCATTAGGGATGGCATGCAGTAAGGCACTGGTATAATGCTGTGGATGTAGATGTTAGGGAAGGCATGCAATAAGACACTGATATAATGCTGTGGATGTAGGTGTTAGGGAAGGCATGCAGTGAGGCACTGGTATAATGCTGTGGATGTAGATGTTAGGGAAGGCATGCAATAAGACACTGATATAATGCTGTGGATGTAGGTGTTAGGGAAGGCATGCAATAAGACACTGATATAATGCTGTGGATGTAGATGTTAGGGAAGGCATGCAATAAGACACTGATATAATGCTGTGGATGTAGGTGTTAGGGAAGGCATGCAGTGAGGCACTGGTATAATGCTGTGGATGTAGGTGTTAGGGAAGGGATGCAATGAGGGACTGGTATAATGTTATGGATGTAGCTCTTAGGGCTGCTACAGTGAGGTCTGTAATTATAAATCACCAGAGAAGCTTCCAGTTGATCTTAAATTAAGGATAAAATGATGCCTTCCACCACTTTTAAAAGAACATCAAGTTATAGAAATTTAGGCAAGTACAAACCCTGGCATATCTTTTAGCCAGCAACCCAACAGGATTTCACACTTACTGTTTTCTTAGTTGAAATAATTTAGTTGATATCATGTCATATAAAGTAAACAAGCATGATTCTGCAGTTGGAAGCATTTTGTTTAATATTACTGGTTACTTTCCCCAAGTTACTAAATCTCAGGTGACAGGAGATACTTCTCTACCATAACTTTGAACCTAACTTCTGTCTTGGTCCCAGTAACGTTTTTGTCATCTTTTTTAATAAAACTAGTCATACACAATCAATAAGTCTTACTGGCTCCTATATGACATAATGGCACAGACAGTAGAGTCACAGGCTCCTATATGACATAACGACACAGACAGTAGTGTCATTTATCTACTACTCGGACAGCCGGTTTCCAATAATGAAGTTACCAGAGGTTCTGTGTGGCAATCCGTTTGCCCCAGTCTTTTGTCATTTCATTCTCTTTTTGCATACATGTCACATGACTGACTTGTGTTTATGCACACCTAGTAAAAATACAGAGCACAGCTCCATTGTTAAGACAGCTGCAAAGCAGAATGGTCAGCCATGGAAATATCTCTTTACACTGTCTTTGCTCTCTACAATGACATCTGTTTATATATATATATATATATATATATATATATATATATATATATATACACACACACACACACACACACACACATACACACACACACGTGTGTGTAAATATATATATATATATATATATATATATATATATATATATATATATATATATATATAGATTCCCTTCACATGCTCGAAGTTTCAAAACTTCTAACTGCAAATGGTCAAGACCATAAAATCGAAGTTTTGAAACTTCGAACGTTTTCAATTGAGATCACCATGTAGCGTGGAATGGGATATTTACCATTTTCCTCACTGTAGTGTGATCTCGGAGTTGGTGTATTTGCTTAGCAGGGAGTGTGGGAGGTGCACAGATGTTTGCCCCCCTGCAAAAATGTAAAAAAATATTTTTTGTTTTTACTTTTTTTTATTACAATTTAGAAGTTTCAAAACTTCGATCTTATGGTCTCGGCCATTTGCAGTTCGAAGTTTTGAAACTTTGAGATTGTAAAAATCCATAAGAACATTAACTTATGTATGCATGTATGTATATAATATTGTAATTTGTGATTTTTCTTCATTTAACACTCTTAGGCTTGTTGTAATTCTTTGATGATCAGTAACAAAGCACCAGTTACTGGCTGTCATGACAATGCTAGTTTCAGGCAGAGGAAGGTATACGAATGTAAATCCTCTTTGCCAAAATTGACAGATTTAATAACGATATCTTCCAGCTCATATTATGTGTGCTAATTTTTCTAAGACTTTCAAAAATGTTACAAATGGGAATGAAGGGCTGAGATCTGTAGAATACTCATCCTTGGGAATGAAGGACTGGGATCTAAAGAATATGGATTCTCAATTACCCTTTCCAGGGACTGGATTTATAAAGGTTTTGAATAGGCACAGAGATATGCATGAATGAAAGGCTGAATTCCTAGTGGTATCAGTAGTGGCTGAATGCAGACCACTCCAATAGCCAGGCCTAATAGAGAAGTCTCCCAGTGAATTCACTGGACACTGCTTGCAGAGATACTTCCCTTCTGATTTCAGGCTTTAGCAAATGGCATCTTCCTTGAAATTCCCCCACTTGGTAATCACAGCCACTTATATGTATGTAAAAAATAAACATCTTCCAATTCCCAATACCCTTGCATTGGTCATCCTGATTGCATTATGACTGTATCTTCAAAGATACCAGTGGATTCTGGAAATCTGCTTAATAACCACCTGAATGGAAGTTATCTCTAACACCCATACACTTCTTCAGTGTATCATAAGACATGGTACCTTTTGCATGCATTTCTTTGCATGAAGGTACACTGGTACCATCCGATAGTCTTGAAGAAGCATGCTGAATGGAACCATCTGTAATGCTTACCTTCAAATTTGTCATTTTCATTTTGGATCTCTAATGCATGTAAGGGCTTTCTTTCTTTAACTTCCAAAGCATTTATTGTAAACTTCAGCACAAATTACTGAAGCACATTCTTTATAATCATGAAGAATTGTCTACTTGCATTTTTGGGTAACCCCTACTCCCAGAAAAATGCTGTCTCTATGCTTTCTGACTTACACTGTTAGTACACAATACACAGGGAGTATCCTCCATTTTCTTGCAAATTATATAAATGTTATCCTGTGACCCTTAATGAAGAAAAAAGTTTAACACTTTGAACCATCATGTGACCCTGAGATAAGTTCCGAGGTTGCATAGGGTCCAAATTAATTTTCATGTGTTTGTTCTTGTAGCATCCTTCAATGTTGTGGTAAAAGGAAATGGATTTCTTCATGCCCGCAATGTGCAAAAAGTTCTCTGCAGCTACAGGATCAATGAGAGTCTCACTCTGAGTAAGCATCTTGTTTGATTTTAATACTGTAATTGTCAAAAAAGGATTCAGTATATTGTTACATGTTTATTGACAGTCTGCATCAAATTTGCATTAAACAAATGAACAAAATTGTTTCTGGGCTGTCTGGGACATTTGAAATATTTGTATTCTAACTACAGCTTATCAAGAAAACAGACACAAATGTCCCAAACAGCAATCTTGTTTTTACAGATGATAGAAATAACAATGACTTGCTTGATTTTTGTCCAAATGACTGAGCAAAGTAGTAAAGCTTAATCTAACTTTGCTGAACCATAGAAAATGAGACTTTCATGTAATAATTTATTCAGCCAGTTTTGCACTTTTTTTTGTCTGACAAGATATAGGTCCTTCTTAGGTTATTGCAGAAGACTAAAGCTCCAGCTTGTTAATGAGCTGCTTGTTGTGGCAAGGGTGCTGGGTTTGAAACCTCTCACCTTCATTTAAACTTTCTCTGTGGCGCAAGGTGCAAGTGCAGTGAGCTGAGAATCAAAGAACTGCCGATACAGTGTTTGAATCCAGAGGCTTATACTTTACTGTTCCTCACAAGAATTGCTTTTTATCTTTTTTGTACATGAATCCAGCCTTACCACATTGATGCCATATGCATCCACACTCACTGACTGCATATAAACAAAACGGAAAGTATAACTGACAAGAGCTTTGATCATGAGGTTTTGACAAGTTGGTCATAAATAAGGCTAATTGTGATTAACAACAATATGCCTGGTTATACTGTAAACATCACGTGCTCCTAGTCATCCAGTGTCTTTGCATGGCTGCAGGAAATCTTTGCTGCAGATTGTTGCATCTATGCCTTGCATTATTAAATTAAGTGCAGATAAATTGAACAGACTTACAGTGACAAAAGCTTTAAGAGGGATAAACATCAGACTCAAAATCAGTGAATCCTGGAACTTGTATTCTGTAAGGAATATCGCTGCAGCTACAAATGTTCAGTTTACTGCATGCACATGGTATAATGTGTCATGTAGCCAAAATCTCCTCCATACTGAAACCAGCATTTTTATGCTTTAGCTGAAACATCTGTTTGTCAACAGTTTTGTACAGTGGGAAGAATGATGACTTTGGAATAAGCTATATAATCTGCCATAAACTATATGTTGAATCATTTAAAACTGACTGGTGTGAGAAGGTATATCAGGCAAGGCAAGCTGGTTCATAAATTTATGAACAGAAAGCAACAACTTACAGAATATGCCATAAATGGAGCATTTATAAGGAAGGCTTTGACTTTATGTTCCACTTTACATACAAATGGATTTTTCTTCCTTTCTGTGACACATTCAAAATCGTTTTTTTTTCATACAGGCTAAGGAGAATGAAGACATGCATGGGAAATTATTGATACTCATGTTAAAAAAACTGCACTGTGAGGCACCCCATTGTCAATAAAAGAAAGAAGGGGTGGGGAAGAGGTGGAAGGGATTATTTTTTTAATTTATTTTAAGGACTGCATTATCCGCAGTGAAAATCTCATCTGATGGATTTTAGTCAAAGCTCACAGGGTAAATCTGAACTAGAATAAGAAGGAACAGCCCAAGTGGTTTAGCTTCAGAATTCAAGATATATTTTGCAGCTCAAAGTTACTTTTTTGTCCTCAACTGACTCATTCCATTGGAGTTCTGGAATTTGTGCTCTGACTTCCAAAAATTGTATCCTGAGCTTTTTGATAAAACAAAGTAATGTCCTAACACTGCAAACACTTTAAGTAAAATCTGTTGTTTAAGCTAAAACTTTGTCATTGAATGAAGCACTTGAGCCCAATGCATGTTACTTGGTTAACGTGCTCCATGAAACAATAATTTACCTTGTAACGTCATGTCATAAGCCAAAGAAGTTCCCCTTATGTTTTTTTTATTTTTCATCTGTCTGCTGTTAAACTGCTTGCAAATGTTCCACTTATAATGGTATACGAGCTGCCCACATTCAGAATTTAAGAATGGAATATGGTCCTAGTTTGCATTTTATTCTGTGAAACATTTTTTTACCTTCTGTTTTCTTTGGATTTAGCAGAGAATATATAATTGCTTTTATCAGCTCATGCATTTGAAGCTGTGAATTCCAGACTTCTCTAAAGCTGTCATCTGAGATGCTCAATGGGAGACAAAGATAAATAGTTTGTGGTCCATTTTAGAGATTTTTTTAAATACATTCAGCTATTCAGAATTCATGTCCTTCCCTTTGGCTTAGTGCAGACTTACATAATTCTTTATGTTCCTTAGAAGAGAGAGATATTTGTTCAAGTCAGCAATCCAGGCTGATAAATCAGTATGTAGACAGCTGTGCCATTTTTAAAATAACAGCACTTATTGTAAAATTCCATTTCCATATGAATGTCACACTCAGAATGTTGCCTTAATCTATACATTTAAGGAAATATTGTGAAACATTTGGTTTAGGGGGTTAGCAATAGAATATAATATTTAGAAGAAATACAGAGGAATTCTGAATGACAATTTATGTTGCTATCAACAGATGAAAGTCTATGAATAATAACATTTAGTAAAGTATTGTCTGCGTAAAGACAAAATGTAGAACACTACTTTCTTTGAAGAAACTATATGACAAGGAAAATTAACAGATGCAATTGCTTATTTATCTGTAGAAAGATGCACAGATATTGTAAGGCAGAGTTTCACAATGTCCTCAATGTATTCAGGTAGATTTTTTTACCAAGTGTCTTAGTTTCCTTTATCATCAGAAAGATGAGCTGTAGATGTGTGTGTATGTCTGTGTGTCCTAGGACAGGCATGTACCAAGTCTCAGTTTTGTTTCATTAACGTTTACCCCATGAATGCCAATATGGGTTCCAGCTCCTCCAACATCTTGAACTGGATTAAAGAGGTAATCGGGGAATTGCATACATTTATTTAATAGTATTAAGTCGGATTTAACATTGTTACAGAGATAAAATGATGAGGTAAATAGTGCTTCATTATGAGACATTCCTCAGTTTCACTAGCATTTTTTTCATCTTTGTGCATAACGTGCCCTGTACTGCATATAATGCCTGCTTTTCATTCCATGTCAGATTCACTGCAACTTTTCTCTACAGGTTTTCTCTGTAAATGGGTTTTGCACTTTAATGCTAAACCAGTTAGTGATGTATAATAAAAAAATAAGAATAATATTGTCAAAAAAAGAGCACCAGGCCTCTCCTCCCGTTCCCATCTCTGGAGTAACTATATTTTCTTAGTGTCGACGTGCATTTCCTCCAGCTTCCTCCCAGCTATTAGTAACATGCTGAGTGAACAGCCTCTATAAAACATTCATGTATATTACATTTAAAAACTCTAGTCATGGATAGAAAGGCACCATACTGGATCTGTTCATTTGCTAGTTAACAAATGACTAAATTAAAGCCCACTCAGTTGTGCCTGGTATGTAAACTGTCTACTATAGTGAATTAAAATATATTTGCATGCTTTTAATATAGAAAGTGGTCTGCTTAAGGGATCTAGTATAGCCTTTCAATTCTAAATGTGAGATATGTCTGGAACTCTATTTTACCCCCACTTTATTTTTTTAGAAAATGAATTGTATAAGTGATTTTTTTTTTTTTTTTTTTTTTTTACAGAGGATGAACATAAATAACTTTTTTTTTCTTTCTCCCTGGGGTATTACTTTGCCATGTGTCATGTAAGCACCCATAAGCTCTACAATTTCACTGGAAAATGTTGTCTAAGTTTTAAGTCTCGCTAGCTAGTCATGATTGCTTTCGGTATTCTGCAGCGAAACCAGACTAGTCATATATGACTGTGAAGAGAGAGCTTTTGTAATAAATTATTATTCTACATACTTTGTATTAAATCCTCTTGTGTCACTACAGCACCAGATGGTCAGTATTTCTAAGTAATTACTTAGTCATACGGTAGTCATTCATTTGAGGAAAACTTGCTACAATTGACGTCCATTTTCAAGAAAGATTATAACATGCTAACTGAGAGAGCAGAGTTCGACATCTGGATAAAGTTTTCTTCAAAGCATTCCAGACAACTACCTGTACAGCCTACAGGAACAGTACTTTTAGTGTCAACATGCACAGCAAAATCTGCAGAGCAAAATTATAATCTTTAATAATGGAAAACATGGAATTCCAGAACTATTATAATGTCACATTATGCTTCGCTGAAGTATCACAGTAGCATATTTCAGGGATATCACTGCAAACACTTAACTGCAAATCTGAAAGTCCAAATAAGACAGTATTAAAGCTAGAAAACAAACTCAGAGGGCTGGGGTGAAAGGGTAGATTTAGAAGACACAGCTACAGGTTTAAATCCTTGAGGAACTCTTGAAATCCTTGTCCCTTATCCAAGTCATAACGACAGTCAAGCAGGTATAGGTTCATAGGTGTGTACTAAGCTAATAGCCCTGGAGTCTTTACAAGTCTAGCCCATAGGATTACCCTGGCATTCTGCCACCCGACCTTAGTTCCCAGCGCCTCTCTTTAGTAGAGCCACTGGAGTGATACCCGGGGTGAATTTTCTATTTCCTATTCACTAACATACACTTTTTTTGTTTGCTAGTTGTGGTGGTTCCAGTACTGAAAGTTAACACATGACCTGCTGGCAGTGAACTGAATAAGTCAAACTTCTTGAGAAACGTACTTGCCAAAACATTGGTTGACAATAATTTGAAATAAAAACAACAGATCTGTTGAACAATATGTGAATATTGCTGTCAAGGTCATACAAAATGGGGACTCTAAGCAGAATCAAGAGATGTGTACCGCAAAAAAAAAAAAAAAAGAAAAGGAACTGTAGCTACAGTCCATTTCATTGTTAAGCTCTTTTTGGTGTTACAGTAAGTCTGCCTTTTCAAAGCTGATGTAGTACAGAATAAATAAACCAACTGCCTTTCTTTAGTCTACAACACATCACTGTGATGTTATAAACAAAGTCACTGCTTGATCACAGATATATGAAAATAAACCAACTTAATTGGATAACCATAGAGAATAAAATCAAGTATCTCATTCACCCATAAACTACTACATAAAGATGAGTGTCCTCACGAAAGCACCTTACTCCCCAAGTGTGCTATAAATAGGGATGTCCGATTAAGTCTACTCTTTAAAAATAGGATATGCAGTAATGGCACCAGCTATTACCTACCAAGTGAGACACATTTTCAGTATAAATGAGATCAGATACATTACAAACCTTATTTAAAACTATGTAAAGATGACATTAAGTAAAAACACACACGCACTGCAGCTCACTTGGGATCACCTGCTTCTTTCTGTCTTAAACTTTAGAAGCTTCACCTTCACAGTATTCCAATCAATATCTCTGCTAATCCTCATACAAACATGGCTTCGCTACTATATACTTTTGAGGGCAGTATCTTTACAGACACTTTTTTTCTCAGTTCCAATGTTAATCAAGCAATCAATACTTACTTTAACAAAATTTTTGATGCAGTTTCAGTGAATATGTAGCATAATAGTCAGTATAATATAATTTGGATTGATATTCAAACATTACATTTACAGGCCTTGTACTGAGACTATACAGATGGAAGTGCATTTTATAACACAGGAGTTATTTAAAAATACAATGGAGTGAGTTATTACAGGAGATAAACAAGTTTGTATGTTAACAGAGAAGTAGTGATGGAATATTAATTAGGTTGTGCAATTCGGAAGTAGGTATAGTAGTTTAAGAAGTACAATAAAATGAGGTATTAGAAGGGGATAAGCAAGTTAAGTGATTTAGTGCTTTAAAGGGAAATATAAGAAAAGTGATGAAGGGTATTAGAGAGCTATGTCTCAGATGAGGAACAGGGACAAAGCCAGGAGGCAGAGAGGAAGTCTTTTAGTAATGGTTTGGAAAGATAAAGGTGTGTGATAGACCTGATTGGTAACAGGAATTTTATTCCGTCTAATAGCTACACTACTGGAATAGAGATGGACTCCAACAACCCTTTGGGGTTTGTAAATGGAAAGCAGTCATTTATTATTTGACCGAAGGGGGGCGATTTGAAGAATAGCATTGGAATAGGGGTCTAATTGCTGCGCAGGCAGATGGAGTATGAATGATTTTATGGGTTAAGATCTTATATCATTCAGTTTGTTGCTGCTTTTCTTCTGTTTTCATGCTTCTACACACAGTGGACTACACATATAAACATGTACTTAAACTAAAGCTCATTTAGTTCTTATGTTTTCACATTTTTTCTTCTTTTTGTATGGAGTCTGAGATGCTGTTTTCCCCCTCTAAAACTGAGTCTGGTCTGGTAGAGTTAATCAGAAAAACAAAATATTACAATTAAGAAAAACATTTTTTTCTGCACAGACAAACCCAATGCACTCACTAAATGGGATACTTGTCCCCAGAGACTACCTTAACAGAGCCTTACTTATATATACTAACACCAAAGTCACAGAGACACAAAAAAAGACGCACCATGAAATAGTGGAAAAACGCCCCACACAGCTGAGCTCTTGCAGTGCAGCTGAATCGGGTAAAAGCATTGTGGGACTTGTTTATTCAGATTCATGAATTGTTACTAGGCTAATAACCTGGGGGGCCTTTATAAGGCTAGCCAAGTTTTCTTGAAAGAATAATGATGTCCTGTATCCAACTAGAACATTGATGGACAGATATTTATAAGCTACCTTTGTCCATAATTGACATAGGGACCAGGCCTGCTATAAATTTCCTATTCCCCATCCTCTGGTCTAGGTTGTGCTTAAATTAAGTAATAGACCAACTCAGTGTCACATGAATGGGAAGCCTGTTCCACAGGGGGGCAGTCTCTGGGACACACCCATCTCTCCAGCATGTTCTGTTTAAGTCACATAGAAAATTCAGTGTTCCTAGGCCTTGTATTTATGCTACTGCTTGAATATGCAGGAGTGCATATGCATAAATGTGGGGTTTGCAAATGCCTTGTAAGCCAGGCATAGGTTTGTTATACCTTGTATCCTTTTTGTAAGAAACCTCTCAGGTCTCTCTAATTGGTGCATATGCCTGGTGAGATACATACTGAAGGGAGCATTGTACTCTGTGGTTGGTCTAATAAGGGCAGAGTACAGTTCAGGAAGATAGAATTCAAGTAGTTACCATTTGTCAAATAATAGGTCCCAGCTTCGGTGCATGTTTCAATCTTTCATAGCTGTGTTTACAGTTTGGTGATTGCACTCACAGTTTTTCGGTGGGATTCCTGAGGCAACATTCCTGAGTGACTACAGATGAGACAGAAAGTTGAGATGCATCTCATCCAGCAATGCAAAGAAAAAAGAACTCTTCACTGCTATCAGAGGGATAGTACTCCTCATGCTACACCATTTAACCCCTTCTAATCACTAAAATTTATGTTTATGATTGCCTTCAGCTGGGAGTTTCTTTCACCTCTCATTTTGGGGGATTCTGATCTTTGCAAGTGACATCTCAGTGCTTTTGGCACTATTCACATGCCCTGATTTAGGTAATGAAAGTACTTAAAGGGTTTGACCAGTAATTTCTTGTAAACTTATGACAAGATCAAAATTAGGCCAATTCAGATGTGGTAACACCTGTGGGGTATATGATGGCCAAATGAAATGGGCACGTATTAAACATCACACAGCTGAACATTTGAAGATTTTAATTCATGTCCTTACTTACTTAAAGTAGGATGAGTCGCTATGGAGAAGTATTTATTGAAGCAGCCAGTGAACTGGAACTGGGAAAAATGTAAACAGCAACTGAAATCATACCTTTCAACTGTCCAGAATTTCCCAGACTGTTCAGATATTTGCCTCATATTTGTAGTTTTCTAGCAAATCATTGAGGTTTGTAATCACTAAATAATAACAGACATTTGAGTTTCAGACTTCATATCCTTCAGAAAAAGCAAGCTAAAGCAAAACCTATTATCCCATCAACTTTCTAAGTTTATAGAAGCAATATTTAAAATTGGTGCCTGATTTTGGGCCTTTGTCTCCCCATTCTTGTTGGCTTTGTCCAGAATTCTTAAGCTAAGAGGTTGAGAAGTATGACTGAAACAGAAAGCAAACAATAGAGCCCTCTCAACCTTGTGTTGCATTTATTCTCTGTGTCAATATTATGTGGCAGAGAAGTCATCCTTAGCAGGGAGCAAGCCTTCAAAGACGCTCCTAAGACTTGTGCCACTATAGTCTGCCAGGCCTGTGTCAAATTAACCTAAAATAACTTTCAGGGTGATTAGGTACCTATGGCATGAGACTTTAATCAAAATATCCAAGGTTATGTATGAAATGGACACAAACAATGATATGAGTTTGGGGAAGAAGTTCAACAAAGCCTATTTTCCAAGTGTTTCTGTACTAGAATAAGTCTGAATCTCAAATCATTGTAGTTAAGTTGCAAATGTAGCATATGGCCAGAGTGACAAATATGAACAGTCTTTACGCAAAAGATGCACAAGGAAGTGATTCTGCCACTGCTAAATTTTTTAAATGAAGTTACAAATAGAACTTTGTAGTACTAGAAAGATGACAATCAAATGGACATAGGTTACTTAGAATCAATCGAACACAGGAAGAAAATATCAGAAGATATTTTCAGACTTTTTATGCTTATTCTGTATTTCATTAGAAAAGTCTGAGATAGGGTCGTGGTGGTGCAGCGGTTAGCGGTGTCACCTCACAGCAAAAGGTTCTCCCATTCGATTCTCGGCTGGAACACCTTCTGTGTGGAGTCTGCATGTTCTCCCCACTGTCGAGTGACGTTTAAAGACATGCAGGTAGGTGCATGCATGAATGGGTGTGCCTTCTTTGAAGGCTGGGTGTCAGGCTGGCAATTCAGCACTGTAAAATCCACTGCCAATCATTAGTGGACCAGAGTTCCGCTGTGGCGACCCCTAACCGGGAAAAGACGAAAGACTAAAATTAGAAAGGTCTGAGATCAAATGGTAACCAACAGGTGAAAGATTTAGGTTAACAGGACTTATGACAGGCAAATGTCCCAGTAACATAAGGGATCTTTGGCAAAAGGCGAATTCTGGAAAGATAATTAAAACATTTTTTCATGCAGAGAGTAGCAAGCAATGAACTGTTGGCAGGTTTCAAGGTTAAGTGTGACAGACACTTAATTCTGATGAAATTAATAGAGAAGAAGTTAAATAAGCATCAACTATGACTGTAAAACTGCTACAGTGATAATAGATGGATATTTAGAAGGAGCCAAGATGAAATGGGCAAAAGTTATTTTTCTCCTTAAATTATATTTCTACATTTAAGATTTCTGCCACGAGTCAATAATGTGAATGTCCTGAAACTATACATGGCAGAGATCCCAAAGGTCATTCTTATTCAAGTTTCTTCTGTATAAATTAGTCAAATATGATTTCTTCTTTAACCAGTCATGATGCAGTGAAAGTGGAATATGACACTGTTTTATTGACTTAATGCGGTGCATGCAGAAGTACTTGCTGATTTGGCAGTGAGTTTCAAATTCTCTGAAGAGTTAGAATGAGATTCTCATGACATTTCCTGATACATACATAGCAGTGCAAATTTTTCCTTTTTATCTGCAAATGCTTTTTTTAAAACAGCTTACAGAACCAGTTGGCAGCATTAGCTATTTCAGTCTAGAGATAACTCCAGGAATGCTATCCCTCTGATTCCAGTTCATAAGCTGTATTGTGAAACTGAAATTGTATGAGCCATTTAATTTTTTCATTCATCCACTTTCATTAGAACTTTCTACTTTCTTCACTATTGTGCAGTCATGGACTTGGTAAATATAAGTAAGGTAGTATGGGAGACAAAGCCCCTCACATGGCAGTTGTAGGTTTCTTGCTCCCTGCAACAAAATTTTAATAGAGATGTGACCCACAATTTCATTAGGTGTTTGTTTCCATGAGCATGACTCAAGCAGTTTTCTGTGAGAAGGTTAGAGTGTGAAGACTGACTGTGGATCCATTTTGGCATTATGCATTCCATTCCACCTCACTGTGTTTGTTAAGACCATAAAGACTACAACACTGTGCTGCTAACAGTACATTCAGACCAGCTCAATGAAGCAAAAGGTCTCACAAAGTAAGCTAACAGCACTGTTCCATATCTAAGTTTGTGATAACCCCTAATATATCACCCCTCAGCTAACGGAGACCCCTAGTGATAACTTATTAGTCCAAGGGCAAAACTCTAGGAATTAAACTTCACTTAGTGGAGGAAGGCATCTGCATGACAACTAAAAAAGGCCTAGATTCCTACCACAGGGTTGGGAGAGTGGCCTAATAGTTAAGGTGTTTGCCTTACAAACACAAGGTGCAGGGTTTGTGTCTCACAAGGGATAATTGGCTAGGCTTACAATGGTTAGAAAGGGCAGTTAGCCTGGTACTAACCTATGAAGATGACACTTCCGAAAATACTTCCTATAATCATGGTGAATGTGGACATTTTTTCAATAGGCGGTGGTACAAGGTAGTTGACCAACATCCAAAGGGTGGCACCCTGAGCAGGAAGGATGGCACAGTAGCTCAGTGATCAAGATATTCACCTCATGCTCCAGGTTCTGGAATTCAGTTGTGGCCCCCGTATCTGTCTGTGTAGAATTTGCTTATTAATCCTTTCCTTGTGTAGGTTTTCTTCAGGCACTCTGGTTTCCTGACATATCCCAAGAAATTACTCAGTTTGATTAGCTAGACTTACCATTGCACTTCTAGACCAAATTATGGCTGCAAAGGGTTTGAAAAATACTTCAGTTACCTGATTAACAAAATAAAATATTAAAAAAACTGAATTGTTCAGAAAATTGTTTTAGTTTATCTGGGTCAGAATCCTACAAGGTTATGTTGTGTTATTATTTGCCGGATAAGTTATATAAGACTAAAGGTTATAGCAAGAAGATTAGTTGGCATAATGGATAGTTAAGGTCTTCACCACCCATGCAAAAGGTAAAAAGCTCGATCCTGTCCTCTGGTCAATGCCTATAGGTTGTGTGTTCTCCCTGTGTCTCTGTGGGGTTTCCCCCACCTCCCAAAAACATGCTGAGTGTTGCTGTGACATCCCTCCTCTGAACCAGTGATCAAGGAGCCTCAATCCCCACCGCTGACACCAGTGGGGAATGTTCACTGAGAAAAAATAGACACACACACACACACACACACACACACACACACATTATTTTCATATGCAACGCTTTGCACCAAGAACAGTTTCCTTTAAGAGCACACAGAGAATGCACACTCCAGTCCTGGGGCTGGGCGACCTCTCCCAAATAAGACTACCCACTGACACAGCTATAGATGTAACTCCTTAGCTGGGTATTCCAAGCCACGTCCTCCATCACCCTCTCTGTGAAATTGGTGCACTCAGTGTCCCTGTTCAAAGTATCTGATACACACACACTCTGAGATTTGATTTTCACGCACACACCTGGGAACAGCTTACCCACTTTGCCACTTCCACATAGATATTAAGGTGATACACTCCCACCAGAACACCCACAAAGCTAGCACTCTAAGACTCTCAACAGGGTACCCAATTACTCTTAGTAAAATTAATACTTATACAAATGGTAATGTTCAACCAAGCAGTAAGACTTTCAGGAGCAGCAGCCACAGTGTCACTAAGTAAATCAAAGTACACTCAAAGGTCATAATATTTTCTAAAAGACCAGCCACAATGAAAGGTTTAGATATAGTTAACAATAAATATTAAAAAAATGAAAATACTGAATATCTATTTGCAATAAACACCAGAGTTCCATTTCATACGAAATATAAAAAAACACAGATGGAAAGACTCAAACAGATACACAAAACAATATTTAGCTAATCTCACTACATTTTCCTAACTGACTGAAGAATTACTGTTTCCGATTTACTTGTTAGAGCAAGGCTAGATAAAAGTGGATGAGTGCGACTTCTCAAGTCCCAGAAAACAGAGTGCTGAGTGCCACTATTATGTCACTCACGAGTATTTAAATACGGTTTCAGTGCTGGCTACAGGATGACATCACATCTGGTCACCTGAGTCTGTGGTTCCCACACTACCCACTGACTAGAAACCGAGCAAGGATTTGGCACAGATGTGTCACAATACACACACAGAACATTTGCTGAAGGCTTAGTACAGCACCTGGAAGTTCTAAAACAATTCCACCACTTTCCCCCTTCTAGCAGAAAGGCTTTTCACAGACATTGCATTTCTGGCTGCATTCAGACATGTGAGATGGAATCTTTATGGGCTAAGTCAAGTCACTTAATTTTAGGCTATTTTTCTTAAGGTTAGTTGGGCTGAGTGTAATCCATTCCCTTCCAATATCCTCTGTTAAAATATATGCATTTCAGCAGTTACAATAATATAGCATGATATATATGTATATTTCTTTTCTGTCCAGCAGGACACATTTAACACAAGCATCTGTACAAATCAGTTTGATATTCAAATGACATAATTCCTTACAAAACTCCAGCTACCTATGCTGGCATATGTTGCACATGCACTGCCCTACTCTCTTTGGCACAACTGGCATTATCCCACATCATCATCACATCTCTGACCACCTTTGAAGACTCAAGCTAGTTTCTGAAGTGACCCTGGGGAAACATTGCTTGAGAGGAATGAGCCTGCCTGGTAACACAGTAACCAATACCCTGTCTTAAGATTCAATCTACATTGGCATTGTGGACCCCACTACAGTGTTGCACTGTCATGTCATATGCCTATAACATTAGGCTCCACCTTAATAACTTGGCATTTTGCTGGCTGTCTTGATATTGCCATGTTAAGGGATTGTGATCTGTAACCACAGTGAAATTTCCTTCCCTACAGATAGGGCTGAAATTTTTGCAGTGCCCATACTATGGCTAGACATTCTTTTCCTACAGCTGAATAACATTCCTCTCTGGGCTGGAGTCTATTGCTGAGATGTACAACAAGGTGCTCTTCTCCCTCTGAGGAAACCTGGCTGAGTACAGCCCCCACCCCATGGTTTGAAGTATCCGCTTGCACAACAAATTATTTGCTGTACTCTGAACTGGCTAACACTGGGGATCCTTCCAAAGCCCCTTTAAGCTTTTGGAATGTCTGCTTCAGGCTGGGGTCCATACAGCCTTATCTGTCCTGTTTTTCCTTGTCATGTCTTTGAGGGAAGCAGCTGTTGTATTATAATTGGAAGCAAACTTTCTATAGTACCCCAATGGGTAACAGGGGCAGGCCATGCCTGAATAGTTTCCACTTTGGCAGGTTCTGGCCTGATCTTACCACTTCCCATTCTATCTCCCAGGTAGAAGACCTCTGCCATACCCATCTGACAATTACTGATCTTAATGGTCAATCTTGCCATTTGCAGTCTGCCCAGGACCTCCCTGACATGCTGAAGGTGCTCTTGCCAGGAATGGCTGTAGATGGCAATATCATCCATGTAAGCAAGGGCATAATCTCCTACTTCTGCTAGGATGTAATCTATCAGCCTCTGGAAGGTTGCTGTGGCATTTTTCATCCCAAAGGGCATCTTTCTGAACTCATATAATCCAAACAAAGTCACAAAATCTGTTCTCTCTCTAGAGGGGGGAGTCAAGGGCACCTTCCAGAGCCCTTGGTCAGATTAAAAATGGTCAGATACTTGGCCTCACCAAGCTGCTCTAAGGCTTCATCTATCCCAGGCATGGGGTAAGCATCTGACTCTGTGTGGCTGTTTAGTTTTCTATAGCCCACACAGAAGCTGGTGCCATCATCCTTCTTTGGAACCAGTACCACTGGGCAGGCCCAGGGACTGCTGGACTCCTGGATTACACCAAGTTCAAACATTTTCTTTATCTCCTCTCTCAGAGTCTGTCTGACTCACTCAAGCACCATGCAAGGGGCCTTCTTGATAGGTCTGTTTGGTCCTGTATCCACATGGTGCTGCATCAGATGGGTGCACCCAGGTTTCTCAGTGAACACGTCCCCAAACTCCTGTAACATTGCTTGGATTTCCATAACCTGGGTAGGGAAGAGCTGCTGGGATATTGCTACTCCTTTCACTTTGGTGTCAGTCTGAGCCTAACTAGGGAGATCAGTCATCAGATCCCTCTCAAACTCTTCTGCCATCCACTGCAAATACTCAGCACAAGGGCCTCCCTATCATGGTAAGGCTTCATCATGTTAACATGATACAGTTTATGTCCCTGCCTCCTGCCCAAGAGGTTTACCATGTAGTTAACATCAGTGACCTTCCTTGCCACTTCAAAGAGTCCTTCCCAAGCTGCCTGCAATTTATTGTGTCTAACTGTAATGAGCACCATAACCTGCTGTCCCATAGCATCCTGCCATACCAGACCTTTTTTCTGCTGTTGGGCTACTGCCAGGTTCTCCTGGGCCAAGCCCGTGAGCTTGTAAGCTTTGTCTTGAGGTTTAGGACATATCCCACAACAAACTCCTTGTGGGATTCACACTCACTATCCCACTCATCACAAATCAAATCCAAGGGCCCCCTCACCATATTCCCATACGGCAACTGAAAAGGTGAAAAACCTGTGGATTCCTGAGGTACCTATCTGTATGCAAACAGCAGATGGGGCAAATATTTCACCCACTCTCTCAAACTGGTCTGCAAATGCCCTTACAATGATCTTCAGAATAGTATAACCTCTCCACAAGACCATTAAACTGGGAGGTGGTAGGGGGTAGTCTTTAAGTGCTTCACCCCACAGAGCTCCCACATCAAGCCAGCAGGTCTGACATGAAATTGGCACCTCTGTTAGTCAGTATTTTTCTCTGGAAACCTAGCCTGCTGGAGATGTCTAACAAATCATTTGCCACCTTCTCTGCCTTGATGGGGGACAGAGCCACTGCCTCAGGGTACCTAGTAGCATAATCTACTTGCCACTAGGATATATTTCTTCCCTGTGGAACTTGGGGTACTCAGAGGCCCCACAATTGTCCATAGCTACACTCTGAAATGGCTCCTCAATCAAAGGCAAAGGCATTGAATGAGCTTTTTTCCGTGTCTCCTGTCTTGCCTTCTTTTTGACACTGCTCACAGGTTCTGCAGTACCCTGTTATATACCTTGCAATCCTAGGCCAATAAACATTCTGCATAATATGTCTCCTGGTACACTTTATGCCCATATGACCTGCAAAACAAATGTCATGGGCTCTGGCTAGAACTGCCAGACAGTAGGATCTGTGCACTTTATTCCAGTATACAGACTCCCATTTTCCTTGAGAATCAGCTGCCTCCTTAGCTACTTCCCTCATGCCTTTTAATGCAGGATCCGAGGGCTGAGCCTGTCTCAATTCTACCTTTGTAACCCTTCCCAGCTCCCCTTCCACATGCAGTCTAGTATCTTCTGACAGTAGTGCCTCACTGTCACCCTAGGTACTACTACTCACCTCTGCCCTTGCAGTCAACCTGTCTGAGGGAACATCAGTATCTATCAGCAGCTGTGGTTTACCTTCAGGCTGACTGCTATGGGGTAGCTCCCTCCCTGAAATAGCCACATCACAAGCCCTGACTGTAGGTGTGAAGTCTTTCTGGGTCTCCCCCAGGCTACCAGACCCACATCCCTGCCTACAAACCTGAATACATGCACACAAGGTACTGCATTATCAAAATCATTCCATATCAAGACATCTGCAGGGATATCCTCAAACACACCTACTGTCTTGCTTCCTTTTCCACCCTCCCATTGAAAGTGAACCCTGGTCAAAGTGTTTGGAACTGCGTCCCCTCTAAAGTGCTCTGATGGGAGTGGACTACCCAAGGTAAATACTGCTCCTGTTTAGCAACTGCAGGCTTCACAATGGTTATGTCAGAGGCTGTCTCTCTGTTAGCAGTGGCCTGTTTTCCATCTAGTAAGACATGATCCAAACTCTGGTGATAGTTTGGTACCCCTATTGTCTCCAGACAAGTTACCACTGGCATACTGTTACTACCGGTGGCCTCTGTTGGGGTGGTTTAGGCTGCCCACCAGGGTTCCCTTATATTGATGTGCAGCACTGGGTATCCTCTTCTTGTACAGTGATGCCCTGGTAGCCAAATAGAGATAATTTTTTCTCCCCAGCTCATCTGCTGAGTTACACTCCTGGTCTGCCAACCAGATGCTAAGGGTGGTTTCTCTCACCAAAAGGTTTGCCAGCCTTTTAAAAGTGGTGACTTGACACCCACTCACCCACCTATGAAAATAAGTGCTTAGTTCAGCACTATGTCTATGCTCATGAAACTTTTTTTCTGTAAGCATCTGGTGTTAACTTAAAACATTCCAGTAAACATTGTTTAACCTTGCCATAATTTAAATAATCAGTATCAGACAATTCAGAAACATCAGTTAGAGCTTTACCATGGAGTAAGGGGTTCAGGAACCGTACCCAGAGCCCTTGGTCAACACTATACTGCTTACATATTCTTTCAAATATACGAATATAACTATCAAAATTATCACCTTCTTTACACTGTGGAAGAAATGTACCTACCTTTGTTGCTTCTGGGATCCAGTTATTCACTTCCCCATTACTTCCATATTACTGTTGAATAGGCAGAATGTCCTTGTCATGTTAACAGTGCTTCTTATTTTCATTGGCCTCTAAATGCCACAGTTCCTAATTTTTTTTCATTCTCCAAATGTTTCAGTCTCTCTTCCAATTCTAATTCCATGCATTTCACTTCCAGTTTGACTTTTTAACTCCAGATGGGTTTTTAATCCAATGAGGAAAAGGTGAACTGTCCTGGTTCTGAAGGATACACATCAACATCGCCAGACTGGTTGTCTTCTTGGTTGCTGGCCTGTGCTGCAGCTGCAACTAAGGCTGAAATCATTTCCTCTTTAGTCAGGTTGGCATGCACCAGTCATTTGGATTTGCACATCTTAGCCAACTGGTTCACTGTTAGCTTGCCATACTCCTCTGCCAACATCTTTGCCTGCTTTCCTTGATTCAACTAGACTACAAAAAAAGAATTAAAATTGTTGTGAAAAAAGAAACTCTGTATGTTTACCTCGTGGCTGCTGAGAGTACACACACCTTTAGTGGCAAATGCTTACAGGCAACAGAAATTTAGTTAATATCCCACCACTGCCACCAATATGTGACTTGCCTTTTCTTGGCCAGTGATCAAGTAGCCTCAATCCTCACCACTGACACCTGTGAGGAACATTCACTGAGAAAGAAAAAATAGCCACACAGGTTTTTCAGATGCAGCTCTTTGTACTAAGTGCAGTTTCCCTTAAGAGCATACAGGGAAAGCACACTGCGGTTCCGGGGCTGAGCTACCTCTCCATGCCCAAAATAAGACTATCCACTGACACAGCTGTAGAGGTAACTCCATAGCCAGGTGTTCCAAGCCAAGTCATCCGCCACTCTTTCTGTGAAATCAGTGCTCTCAGTGTCTCTGTTCAAAGCAGCTGACATACACACACTCTCTGAAATTTGATTTTCACACACATGGACACACTCACCTGGGAAAGGCTGGCACAGCCTACCTGCTTTGCCACTTCCACCCAGACTGTAAGGTAGATACACTGCCCCCAGAGCACCCACAAAGCTAGCTACTCTTAAGGCTCTCACAAGGTTACCCAATTGCTCTTAGTAAAATTCATACTTATACAGATGGTAATGTTCAATCAAGCAGCAAGACTTTCAGGAGCGTGCAGCCACAGTACCATTAAATAATTCAATTACTCTCAAAGGTCAACATTTTTTTTAAAAGACCAACCACAATGAAATGTTTAGATATATTTAATAATAAATATTAAAAAACTGTCACACCAGAGTTTCAGTTCACAGGAAATATAAAAAAATACAACACAGATGCAAAGACTCAGACCGATACAGAAAACAATATTTAGCTAATCTCATTACATTTTTCTAATTGACTGGAGAATTACTGTTCCTTACTTACATGCGAGAGCAACCCAAGATGAAGGTGGATGAGTGTGACTTCTCTTAGCCCAGAAAACAGAGTGCTGGCTACAGGATGACATCAAATCTAGTCACCTGAATCTGAGGTTCCAACACTATGAATCTGAGGTTCCAACACTACCTCCTTATTAGATACTGAGCCAGGATCTGGCACAGGTGTGTCACAATACACACATAGAGCTTTAGCTAAAGCCTTAATACATCATCCAAAACCTACAAAACAATTCTAACACTTCTACCCTTCCAGCAGAAAGGCTTTTCATAGACATTGCATTTCTGGCTACATTCAGACATGTGAAACAGAATCTTTATGGCCTAAATCAAGCAATTTAATTTCAGGCAATATTTCTTAAGGTTAACTGGGCTGAGCTTAACCCCTTCCCTACCACTATCCTGTATTAGAATATATACATTTCAGCCGTTACAACAGCCATGTATAATATACATGTATATTTCTTTTCTGTCCAGCAGGACCCACTGTTGATACATTTTAACACAAACATCTGTACATTGTGATATTCAAATGACATATACGATGTAGTTCTTTACAAAACTTCAGCTAGCTATGCTAAAATATGTACATTTCAGCAGTTACAACAGCCTAACATACATGTATATTTCTTTTCTGTCCAGCAGGACCCACAGTTGATGCATTTTAACACAAACATCTGTACATTCTGATATTTAAATGACATATACTATGTAATTCTTTAAAAACTCCAAATAGCTATGCTGTCATGCCCTGCCCCACTCTCTCTGGCACAGCTGGCTCAAATCATAACAGCTTCCATCATTAACTCACCCAAGAATGGAGTTTTGTGCAGCAAAACAGACTCTAGATGGTGCCCTATATGGGAAAGAGTTCTATAGGCAAAACACTTTGGGAATCAACTAGCATGCAGTATCAAGTTAAGAGAACATGGATCACAGACTACACACTGTGGCAGGGCTTCTCACTCAACAGTATAAAATATGACTCTAGGTGCTTTGGTCGTGTTGACTAATGGTGCCAAATGGGCATTTGTATTGCCAGTGATAAGGGTATTGAAAACCCAGTACACTCTAACCTATGCCAGAGACCCAAGCTAATGGTAGGAGGAGTGTATGTGCCCCTATTGGCCAGTGTGTGCCTGCCATAAAGCCCTTGGTCAATAAGCTACTGGCTGACCAATGTCCAGTTCCCCAGCTTGGGTTACCCAGGAATAGCTCTACTGGGTAAAAACTGGTCATAAAAATCATCAGCCTGTCAAACATGAACTAAGAATTGCTGCACACAATGTAGGTTCACTGACAGGATGGAGCTTGGAAGTGAGGAGGGCAGACTAGAAATGGTTTGGGAATTGTGTTGCGGGAAAAGCTTTGAAACACAGTAAAGGAGGTAATCAGAATTGGTGAGAGACTTATGGTAATCAGACTCCAATGTAAGGATAGGGCAGCATTCATAATCTCAGCATATTACCCACAGAATGGTTGTGATAGTGAGGAAGAGAGTGCATTCAGGCAGCAGTTGCAGGACCTACTACATCAAGGAAGACCATATGAACTGGTGTTGATAATGACTGACCTGAATGCACATATCAGGACAGACAGAACAGGATATGATGACTGCCTGGATCCACATAGGCGGGTCAACAGGAATAAAGGAGAGGCCAATCTAGACTACTAATTGGGCAAATGACTTTATGGTGACCAACGTGTGGTTCAGCAAAAGAGACAGTCACAAGACTCAGTAGGCTTTTTCCTAGTAAGGAAAGGTAGAATCAGTGATTGCAAAGTTACCCCAATGAAACCATCAGCCTACAGCATAAACCACTGGTTACCACAATCAGCTGCAAGTAGTGGTCAGAGAAGGCTCTAATGGCAACAGACACCAGGCTTGGAGAGAAAGTACAATAGTTCATGGAATTACTCGGGGCTCTAGCACCTCAAGAAGTATAAATAAGTGGAGTTGAAGAAGAATGGCAGCACCTCAAAACACCACGTGTGAGGACTACAGAACAGATATGTGGCCAAACTATGTATGGAAATAAGGTGAATAATAAAATCTGGTGGTGAAATGCAGACATCCAGGAAATTATCAAAAGAAAGAAATTAGTGCGGGGAAAAGTGGAAGATAGAAAAAACAGACCAGGCAAAGAAGAAATAGTGGTTGGCTAACAAAGAAGCCAAGAGATGATTTGCAGTAGCAAAGAACATCAGAGGCACTCTACCAGCTTCTGGAAAGTGGCACAGCAGATGGCACAAAGCAACTCTTTCAGCTTGCAAGGTAAAAAGGGAAACAAATATGAAGAAAACAGATGCCCTTCGTAAGGGATGCCAGCAACAACCTGCTCACTAGACCACAGGAAATCTAAGGTAGATGGAAGGAGTACTTTCAGCAGCTTCTTCTTCTTCTTCTTTCAACTACTCCCATTAGAGGTCACCACAGCAGACTAACTGTTTCCATTTCTTCCTGTCCTCTGCATCTTGCTTTGTCACACCAACCACCTGCATGTCCTCTCTCCCACATCCATAAACATTATCTTAGGCCTTCCTCTTTTCCTGTTACCTGGCAGCTTCATCCTTAGCATCATTTTCCAAATGTACTCTGCATCCCTCCTCAGCACATGTCCAAACTAATGTAATCTTGCCTCTCTGGCTTTGTCTCCAAACCTTCCAACCTGGGCTGACCCTCTAATATACGTATTCCTAATCCTGTCCATCCTCTTCACACCCAGTGCTAATCTTAACATCTTCAACTCTGCCACATCAAGCTCTGACTTCTGCCTTTTTGTCAATGCCACTGTCTCCAACCCATATAATATAGCTGGTCTCACTACCCTCTTGTATACCTTCCCTTTCACTCTTACTGGTACTCGTCTGTCACAAATCACTCCTGGCACTCTTCTCCATCCACTCCATCCTGCCTGCACTCTCTTCTTCACCTCTCCTCCACTCACCATTACTCTGAACTGTTGATCCCAAGTATTTAAACTCATCTACCTTCGCCACCTCTATCCCTGCATCCTCACCATTCCTCTATTCTCCCTCTCATTCATACACATATTATTCTGTCTTAGTCCTGCTAACCTTCATTCCTGTATCTCTAGAGCATATCTCCACCTCTCCAGTCTCCTCCACCTGTTCCCTACTCTCACTATAGATCACAATGTCATCTTCAAACATCATAGTCCATGAGGTCTCCTGTCAGATCTCATCTGTCAACCTGTCCATCACCATTGCAAATAAGAAAGGGCTCAGAGCTGATCCTTGATGTAATCCCACCTCCACCTTAAACGCATCCATCACTCCCACCGCAGACCTCACCGCTGTCACACTACCCTTTGTACATATCCTGTACCACTCTTACATACTTCTCTGACACTCCTGACTTCCTCATACAATACCACAAATCCTCTCTAGGCACCCTGTCATATGCTTTCTCTAAATCCACAAAGACACAATGCAACTCCTTCTGACCTTCTCTGTACTTCTCCATCAACACTCTCAGAGCAAACATCGCATCTGTAGTGCTCTTTCCTGGCATGAATCCATACTGCTGATCACTAATCATCGCCTCCCTTCTTAACCTAACTTCCACTACTCTTTCCCATAACTTCATGCTGTGACTGATCAATTTAATCCTTCTGCAGTTACTACAGCTCTGCACATCACCCTTATTCTTAAAAATTGGTACCAAAACACTTTCTCCATTCCTCAGGCATCCTCTCACTTTCCAAGATTTCATTAAACAATCTAGTTAAAAACTCCACTGCCATTTCACCTAAACACCTTTATGCTTCCACAGGTATGTCATTTGGACCATCAGCCTTTCCATTCTTCATCCTCTTCATAGCTATCCTTACTTCCTCCTTGCTAATCCACTGCACTTCATGATTCACTATCCGTACATCATCCAACCTTCTCTCCCTCTCATTCTCTTCATTCATCAACCCCTTAAAGTACTCCTTCCATCTGTTCAACACATTCTCCTTGCTAGTGAGTACGTTTCCCTCATTATCCTTTATCACCCTTACCTGCTGCACATCTTTATGAGCTAGGTCCCTCTATCTAGCCAATCGGTACAGGTCCTTTTCTCCCTCCTTAGTGTCCAACCTTTTATACAACTCTTCATACGCCTTATCCTTAGCCTTCGCCATCTCTCTCTTTGCCATGCACCTCATCTCCTTATACTCTTTGTCTACTTTCTTCATCTCTCTGACAGTCCCACTTCTTCTTCACCAACCTCTTTCTCTGTATACTCTCCTGTACTTCTTCCTTCTTCCTTCCACCAACAGGTCTCCTTGTCCTCCTTCCTCTTTCCAGATGTCACACCAAGCACCATTCTAGCCATCTCTCTTACTAGCTCTGCTGTAGTTACCCAGCTATTCGGTAACTCTTCACTGCCACCCAGTGCCTGTCTTAACTCTTCCCTGAACATGACCTCACAATTACCCTTTTTCAGTTTCCACCATTTGATCCTTGGTGCTGCCCTCACACTCATCCTCCTCTTCTTGATCACCAATGTCATCCTACAAACCACCATCCTATGCTGCCTAACTACACTTTCCCCCTGCCACCACTTTGCAGTCTCCAATCTCCTTCATACTGGCCCTTCTACATAAGATATAATCCACCTGTGTGCATCTTCCTCCACTCTTGTATGTCACCCTATGCTCCTCCCTCTTGTTAAAATACGTATTCATCACAGCCATGTCCATCCTTTTCACAAAATCCACTACCATCTGACCTTCTGCATTCCTTTGCTTAACACCATACCTACTCATCACTTCCTCATCCCCTCTGTTCCCTTCACCAACATGCCCATTGAAATCTGCTCCAGTCACCAGTCTCTCCACCTTGGGTACAGTCATCACCACTTCATCCAACTCACTCCAAAATTTGTCTTTCTCATCCATCTCACACCCAACTTATGAAGCATATGCACTAACAACATTCATCATTACACCATCAATTTCCAGCTTCATAAACATCACTCTATCCGACACTCTTTTCACCTCCAAAACACTCTTAGCATACTGTTCCTTCAGGATGATGCCTACCCCATTTCTCCTCCCATCTACAACTTGATAAAACAATTTGAACCCGCCTCCAATACACCTAGCCTTACTCCCCTTCCATCTGGTCTCTTGCACACACAATATACCAACCTTCCTTTGGTCCATCATATCAGCTAGCTCTCTCCCTATACCAGTCATACTGCCAACATTTAAAGTTCCGACCCTCACTATCACAGTCCTAGCCTTTACCTGCCTTCGGGCATGCCTTCCCCCTCTTCTCCTCTTTCGGCCAACAGTAGCCCAATTTCCACCAGCACCCTGTTGGCCAACAGTACTGGTGGCGGTTGTTGTTAACCCAGCCTCAACCGATCTGGTATGTATATCTATACTGTTGTCTGCATGTATGATTTGGCAAAAGTTTACACCAGATGCCCTTCCTGACGCAACCCTCCCCATTTATCTGGGCTTGGGACCACCACAAAGAAATGCATTGGCTTGTGCATCCCCAGTGGAAAGGGTGAAAACCTTGCAGAAGCTCCAATATTTCAGACATAGCCTACAATGAAAGAGGAGGAGCCCACCACAGAAGTAGTAATAACAACACTAAGGAAAATGCACTCAGGAAAAACAGCAGGCTCAGATGAGATCACAAAAGATATGGTAAAGATGCTGGGTGAGATAGGGGAGAAATGGCTCCTGAGGGTACTCATAGCAGTATGGAGTGAAAAGTGCATCCCAGAGAGTGGAGAATAAGAACTCCAGTGCCAGAGTACAAGAACAAAGGGGTCATTCACAACCATCGGCAGTATAGAGGTATCAAAAAAAGAAGCCAATCTGGTGGTCCCTTGCCATAAGCAAACTTTACAACAAAAAGAATAAACTGTTGCAGAAACGAGGAAAATCCCAGGATGCAAAAAACTCCCCTACCAGCCTCAGTAAGAAGCTGAGATCCCTCATAAAATCCTCCAAAGCTAGTTGCGAAAATAAAATTGCCAAAGATGCCAAAGACAACCACAGGGCATTCTACTGCTATGTCAAGAATCTAAATGGCAATGCTCAGATCTTCTCTGAGCTACAACAGAATGGCATTAACTATACTGATCCCAAGGATATTGCCAGTATCCTGGAAGATCGATTCAGTGTAAACTTCACCCCCCCTCTCACCCCCTAAAGGGCCCATCTCAAAACCAAAAGATTGCCAAATTCCGGTAATAACGGCCACACAGGTAAAAAACACACTCTCCAAAGCTAAGAATACAGCGTCCATGGAACCAGACAATATCCCAGGCTGTGTACTACATGAACTACAAAATGAACTGGCACCTCACTCAAGTGTCATGTTTAATCATAGCCTCATCTCAGGCTTCGTGCCCACTGAGTGACGGACAGCTACAGTTATCCCACTCCACAAGGAGGGATCCACCTTGGATCCCAGAAACTACTGCCCCATCAGTCTGATGAGCCTGATCTGCAAGGCCATGGAACATATTATCATGGAACTCGTAAACAAAGACATTGGCAACCTTCAAACACTGAACCCCATGCAGTTTGGATTTGTGAAGGGCCAATTTTGTTTCCTGAACATGACTGACTTCTTTGAATCAGTCTCCAGAGCCATGGACAAGGGTAAGGTGGTCCACACAGCTATCTGGACCTTACCAAGGCCTTCGACACTATCCCCCACTCTGGAATCATAGATACATTTACTAAGTTGGGCATTAATCCCTACATCACTCAATGTGTTGTCAACTGGCTTACTGACAGAACTCACACTGTAAGGGTAGCCAACTCCAAATCCAGCTCCAGACAAGTGACAAGTGGAGCACCTCAGGGTTCAGTCCTAGGACCACTGGTTTGGCATCTGCTTCTCTGAAGTACAGGCCAACACTAAGGGACTCTGGCTAACAAAGTTCGCAGATGATTGCAACTTGGGAGCCATTATTGAATCTCCAAATTATGTGGATATTCTACAACAGGGCCTTACAGAAACAGATGCTTGGTGCCAGAGCCATGGGCTCAGGCTCAATGCAAAGAAATGTATAGTTGTCCCCTTTGGGAAAAAAATATGTACCCATGAATTACCACATAGATGGCAGTACACTAAACAACGAAAGTGTAATAAGAGACTTAGGGACATAGGTGGACAGTGGTCTCACCTTATATAACCACATCGCCACAACAGTCAGGAAATCCTTCTATGTGGAACACCTCATCACTAAGGTCTTTTCATCCAGGAAAAAAAGAGGTCATTGTCCCACTGTACTCATCCCTCATTAGACCCATTATAGAATACAACACCTCATTTGGTATGTACCTCTCAAGACATCTGCAACAACTGGAAAGGCTGCAGAAATACCTCACTAAAAGAATCACAGGCCTAAATAAGATGCCCTATGCTGACTGTCTAAAAAAACTCTACCTATACTCCACCTATACTTGTCGCATATCGGCTACTCAGAGGCGATCTCTGCTTAACATACAAGGCCATGTCAAACCCAGAGCTGTTGGACATTCTACACTTAAAGAAATTCCAATCCCTCAAAGACACATGCTCTAGGGATCTAAACCTTGTCCAACTTGGCATTCCTTGACTTGGAGAAAGCATACAACAAGGACCCAAGACATCTAATGTGGACAATCCTGTAGTGATTTAAAGTCCCAGAAACTTTTGTAGAATTACTGCAGACTACGTACATGGGCCAAAAGACTCAAGTACAAACACTGTTCGGTCTCACTGCAGGGCTTCCAGTGGGAGTGGGTGCTCATCAGGGTTCACCTCTGTGCCCACTGTTGCACATACTGGTGATGGACTACATTAGCAAAAGGATGGAGGGTACAAAACAGCAAAGTTGCTGTATGCAGACAATTACCTGCAGACTCTGAGCAAGAATTTCTGCAAAGGATTGGGGAGTTGAATACAAAACTGAAGGAACATGGGAAAAGATAGGGGAATGGAATACAAAACTGAAGGAAAATGGAAGTACAGATAAGACAGTTGTAATGGCAGCAAATGGGGGAAATCAGAAGAAGCTAAGAACTGACACAGTAGGAAAAAATAGCAGAACAGGTTAACAGCTTCAAGTATTTCGGAGGAGAAGAGAAGTCTGAATCCGATATCAAAGCTAGAATCAGAGAGGATGCAGCCAACTGGCATAGAGTGCCAGGGGTAGTGTATGACAGAAGACTGTCATAGACGCTGAAAAGTAAGGTGTACAAAACAGTGATGCAACCAGTACTGTTGTAAGGTACAGAAACCTGGGCAGAGCAGTTGAGGAAGCTAGAGGTGATGGAGATTAAGCTCCCTAGATGAGTTGTAGGATGCACACTGTAGGACATGAGGAAATGAGAACATTGGAACAGAAACCAATGTAGCTCCAGTTGCAGACAAGGTCAAAGAGAACAGATTACACTGGTTTGGTCACAAGTGCATGAAAGTAAAAGAGAACCTGTGAAGTTGATTTGTGACAGAACGGAAGAAGGCAAGAGGAAGCAAGGGCCTCCAGCAAAGAGATGGATTGACTATGTGAAAGGAGACCTGCAACAGTCAGGCATAAGTGTCAAAGAAGGTAGGAGAGTGGCATTGGACAGAGAGAGATAGTGACAGTTGACATGATACACCATCCCCATGTAGAAAATGGGAATAAAAGGGATTAATGATGATGTGTCAAGAAAATGAATTCTATGCCTTTCTGCTTATCAGTAGGAGTGGTAAGCACCGAGAAGTCTATCTACCACTAGAGGAGTGGTTTCTAGCTCTGAAATTGTACCTTATTGGCTGTTTTGGGCTGCATTCCATCCCTTTTAACTTTCTGCCTTAAAAAACCTGTGTTTGTGTGGGTTTGCAGGATGCGCAGCCCCACTAAACTATTATATGTGCCAGAAAGTCTACCCTTCAAATTTTCATCTTTTTCCACTCAAACTAGACTATTTAGGTAGAGCACTTGCATATATACTGCTACCAGCACTAAACTCTCCATAAGGGAAAGTAAGAAAACATCTTCAGTACATAATATAATTAGCACCTATCCAGGCAAGTCTAAAGATCAGTTCCCTCCGCTTTCTCCCGTCAACCTGGTGCACTTGGGCATCCTGAGCCAGGGTAGCAACTGCCTCATGTACACAGACATCCCCCTCCTCTTACCTCCCAACACTATGACTTGTAAGAAATGCACATATAGAGCCAAACTGGAAGCCAGGCACTCTCCAGCCAAGACTGGATTAGCCAGTCAAGAGGAGAAGGTTAACACCTGCACCACACCACATTCAACACATAGCCCTCCAGAACATACACCACCACAACCCTCATATAGTAACACAAAACACACACCTACTTTCGCGGAGGCTCTCAGTAAAAATCTGCCCATGCAACAGAGACCTCTGAGGCAGAAACGCAAACCACCACCACATCCCAACACAAACCATGAGATGCATAGCCCACACAAACAGTGTGCCATTCAACCAAAGCCCCGAAGGCAAGACAAATTACCCAATACACTAGTCATATGTGATTCAATAGTAAGGCACACTGATGTCCCACTCACTAGGTTGAATAAGGAGAAAATTACAGTCGGATGCCAGGATCCGCCACATAACACACACACTCAGGTCACTCCACATCAGGTACAAATATGACTCTGTCATTGTCCATGTTGATGTAAACAACCTGAGATGGACCTCCCTGGACTACATGAAGAGAAACATAGAAGAGCTCTTGGATCTTGTAGCCCTAGCAGGTATGACCCTAGCTCTGAGTAGCATCCTACCATCACCCAGAATGATACCACAGTACAAGCAGAAAATGATTGACTTCAGCAATTGGCTAAGTTTCTGGAATCATTCTAAGGGGATCCAGTATCTGTCTGCCTGGGATGACATGGTCGACAGATCTCGATGCTTTGCCAGAGATGGCCTGCAACTGTCACCCCTGGAATTCTGGATACTGACCAAGGCCCTTGCCACCCCATATAGTGCCTTTTTTAGGCAATGTCCTGAAGACAAAATTACCACTGTAACAGCTACAAACAAATTAAATTGGAGGGTTATACTAAACACTAGAAGTCTAAATTTCAAAATGCACTTGCTCAAAGCACTCCTTAAAATGGAGAACATGGACATCTATGCAGTGACCGAGACCTGGTTCAAGGCTCTGGAGAGCACCCCGGCATTACCAGGCTATAACTCATACCACACCTTTCAGCCCCTAAATGTGGACTGAAGCACTAAAGGTGGTGGTGTCTCCATATTCATAAAGGATATGCGCACCTCCAGAATAATACCCAACATAACGCATCAGAGATACTTCAGGTACAACTAACACTGGGCAAAACTGCAATCCAGGTTGTAGCCAGCTATAGATCCCCCACCTTGTCCCAAGACTCCCACTACACATTTCTAAACACACTGGAAAGTATTAGGGTACAATCCAATACACTTACACTGGGAGATTTTAACTACCCCTCCATAAACTGGGAAAACTACTCATGTACCAACACACTTGCACAACGTTTTCTGGAATTCATTAATTCCAATGCCCTGGACCAAGTCATTCTTACCCCCACCAGTGGTAGAAACATCCTTGACCTGGTCATTACTAACACGGGCGATCATTGCTCTACACCAGTAATCTTCTCCCTGGTCAGATCTGACCACAAGCTAATCACCATGGATATCCACATCCCACCTTCACCCCCGCCCCCAAAGGAAACCACCATAAAAAAAACTTCTCCAAAGCCAATTTTGGGCTAGGTGGCTAACTTCACAATGCCCATGCAAATGGAAAATGGGTGCATGACTGCTGAATCATACACCAATGCACTGTATGAGCACATACACAAGTGCATGGAACGGGTCATACCAAACAGAACCAAGACACTGTCCTCCAAAAAAAGGAAGCTAATCTGGTGGTCCCCTACAATAAACAAACTCTACAACAGAAGGAAAAAACAGTTGCAGAAAAGGGTGAAGTTCCAAGACTGGAAAAACTCCCTTGTTAGCCACAGCAAAAAACTGAGATCCCTCATCAAATCCTCTAAGGCTAGCTATGAAAACAAAATTGCTGCAGATTCTAAAGACAACAAGGCATTATATATTTATGTCAAGAATCTAAATGGAAACACTCTGCTTTGAGTTACAGCACAATGGCATATACAGAACCAACAGAAATTACCAACATATCAAGTTCAATGCAATCTTTACCCCCCTTTCACCCACTGAAGGGCCTATCACAATACCTGAGGAATGTCAAGTCTGTATTATCACAGCTACACAGGTAAAAACTGCACTGTCCAAAGCCAAGAATATAGCTTCCATGGGACCTGATAATATCCCAGGGTGTATTCTACATGAATTACAAAGTGAGCTGGTACCACACCTGAGTACCCTGTTCAATCACAGCCTCATTTCAGGCTTTGTTCCTAGCAAATGGTACACTGCTATGGTCATCCTACTCCACAAAGGGGGAGCAACTACAGACCCTGGAAACTACTGCTCCATTAGCCTAATGAGTCTGATATGTAAGGCTATGAAGCACATCATCATGGACCTTATAAATAGGGACATAGGGAATCTCCAAACTCTGGTTCCACTGCAGTTTGGATTTGTGAAAGGTAGATCATGCTTGTTTAACCTGATAGACTTTAAGTCTGCCACCAGAGCTGTGGATGAGGGCAAGGTAGTTCACACAGCCTACCCAGATCTTGCAAAGGCCTTCAACATCATCCCTCACTCAGGAATCATAGATAAACTCACTAAACTAGGCATAAATCCCTATGTCATAAGATGGGTTGCCAACTAGTTCACTGATAGAACCCACACTGTGAAAGTAGCGAACTCCAGATCTGACTACCGACCAGTTACAAGTGGTGTCCCACAGGGATCAGTCTTGGGTCCTCTCCTGTTTGGCATCTACTTCTCTGAAGTTCAAGCCAACACAAAGGGACTCTGGTTGACCATGTTCACAGATGATTGCAAACTGGGAGCCATTATTGATTCTCCAAATAATGTGGACATTTTACAAAAGGGCCTCACTGAGACCAATGACTGGTGCCGGAACCATGGCCTTAAGCTCAATGCCAAAAGAGTGCATTGTCATTCCCTTTGAGAAAAATTCAGTGCCCATTAACTACCAACACAGATGGTAGTCCACTAAACACCAAAGGTGTGATAAGAGACCTGGAGACACAGGTTGACAGCGACCTCTCCTTTGAAAACCACATTGCCACTGTAGTCAGAAAGTCTGTCTATGTGGCACATCTCATTACAAAAGGTTTCTCGTCCAGGAAGAGAGGTCATAATCCCTCTACACTCCCCCATTACACCAATTATAGAATACAATGCTCCATTTGGTATGTACCTCACTAGACACCTACAACTGAAAAGGCCACAGAAATACATCACTAAGAGGATCTTAGGCCTTAGACACATGCCCTTATACAGACAGACTCAAAAAACTCCAGCTATACTCTCTCTCATATCGCCTACTTAGAGGCAATCTCTGCTTGACCTATAAAGCCATGTCTGACTCAGAGCTGTTAAATATGCTACACCTAAAGAAATCCCAATCCCTCAATGCCACACGCTCCAGGGACCTGAACCTCATTACCACAATAAACAGAACATGCTGGAGGGACAGGTTTCTAACCCAGGGACTCCCCATACTCTGGAACAAACTTCCCATTCACGTCAAGCAGAGCACTTCACTGGCCCTCTTTAAGAGAATTCTTGATGAGTGGATGGGCATTAGGAAGTTCACCCCAGGGATGACTTCAGTGGCCTTCTTGACAGAGGCACTGGAAACTAACCCCAGGCAGCATGATCCCAGGGAATCTTCTTGGGCTAGGCTTATATAGGCTCCAGGGTCATTAGCCTAGTACACACCTATGAACCTATGCAAACAGCTAAAATACTGGATTCATCTTAAATCCCTGAATCCAGTAAAAAGTTATGAACTCAAAGCAACTCAACTTTTGTTGTATTGCTTTATCACAAAGTATTTGTTAAAACAGATTAAATTCAGACAAAAAGTCTGTTTGCAGGTGAGATTCCCCTGAACCCCTTAATAATACACTAAATGAAGGGTCACACAAGCAAGGGGAACAGGTAAACATCCTCCTAAATGGAGCAGCTACTTCCACATCACAATTGTAGGACTTTGCTGCAACAAAACATAGAACTACATCCATCCATCCATCCATCTAACACCCTTTACTCACTTCATACATGGGCCAGGATATCACTTCAACAGTGACAATCATCTAGAGCCAAGGTTTACACTGCCGGGTGGTTAGGCCTGCCACGGTAGCTCTTCCACACCACATACCCATACCTATGGCCAATTTAGAGTGTTCAATCTGCCTAAGGCATGTCTTTGGAATGTAGGAGGAAACCCATGCAAACACAGGGAGGACATGCAAACTCTACACAGACGGCACAACAGCTGAAAACTGAATCGAGGAACCTCTTGCTGTGAGGTGACAACACTATCCACTATGCCTCTGTGATGCCTCAAAAAAATTACAATGTTTACAAAAAACAAAGTTCCCAAAGTAGAACTGTTCAAACGTTAACATAAACTAAAACATCTCTTCACGTACATTTAACAGTACACTAATATTACAAGTCTAGCACCATAAGTATAACTATCAAGTCAGCAGCATTTATACCCTTTGATTAATGGGATCTTAAGATTCTTGCTTCACTTAAACTGCATTCGGCACAAAGGATTTGGACAGTACTGCATGCAGCCATGGTCCTTCAGAAAGAGGAATCCTACAAGGGTCTACATCTTGGAATGGTCACCTCTTTATAAAGAACAGTAGAAATATCAACTTGGAATGGTCTCTGCTTTATAAAGAGTAGTAGAAGCGGCTGCATCTTTGATGGTCACTGCTTTACAAAGAAGAGTAGAAGTGGGTGCATCTTGGAATGGTCACTGCTTTATGAAGAAAAGTATAAGTGGCTGCATCTTGGAATGGTCACTGCTTTACAAAAAAGAGTGAACATTGTTAAATGTTTGAATAGTCACTGCTTTATGAAGAAGAGAAGACAGAGTATCTTGGGTGGCATTATCACCCATAAAATGGACTGTTCCAAATTCAAACTTGTCAAGGAGAATACTAATAGTACTATGGTGTGAGTAACCAAATGCCTTATAGCTCAAGAGACTCTGGATTCTTCTTTCAGCTTTACTCTACACTTGTGCCACCCCACCTTTGCAGGACAGAGAGTCCAGTATAAGGTAATGAACATCACTTGAGGGCCATCCCACTGGGGTGGTGGGTCCCCCTGCACTGATAGTGATTTGTATTCAAATTGTGGTCTAGGAATCTGATGACCAGTTGGAAAGATGACACACACACATAAAAAAAAAATATATATATATATCTATATATATATAGAGAGAGAGAGAGAGAGAGAGAGATACACATGTATACACACATCTCATATGTATGCTGCATATACACATCCCTCCCCTCAGCCCTGCTTAACACTCACTGTAAAGTTAGCCAAGATTCTCCTGCTAAATATCAAACGTCCATTATTGCATTGTTTCAGTGATGCGATATTTCTAGTTAAGTGAGGTAATCTGCATTATTCAAATTTCGGCAGACGTACAAACAAAAATAAGAAATAAAATTTAAGAAAACTTTTTCTCAACTTTAGCTTATGTATTTATCAGGAAAAATACAGTTAGGGCCTCTGACTTGGAAATCATTGTTAAAGAAATATCCATTTAGGCCAATGACAGTGGACAACCTAAAAGATTGTATTGCTCAGTACCTTGAACGTCAACCATCACATGCCACCAAGGAGGGAGGCCCTCAAGGAACAGGAAAGGGTCACACAGAGACCCAGGTGACTGCAGACGCAGTTGCTAGTGAAGGAGACTGAATGAAGGACCAAGGCTGGACAAGTAAAGTAAAATAAATAAATAAGTAAAAACACATGAAAAGAATTATTTTCTACTTAAGGGAATATTTTGTTTTCTCTGTAATTTTAATACACTAAATTTGTTCATGACACTCATGCAGTTTTGGAACTATGACTTTTACCAACCTGGCAGAATTCCTTCTTATACCTGCTCTGTCTACACAGAGCAAGTTCTGCTTTCTTTCAACCGGTCATTTAAGCTTTTATTCCCCATTTGATGATGACAATGTCATATTGCTGCGCCTTGTGAGGCATGGAATAGGTGCCAACAACAATAGTTATGACTACATCAGTGAAAAATCAGACCGATTACTTACTGATTACATTTCCTGAAATGTAGTAACTACAACGAAAGACATATGTTATGGGCCCTGCATTCTCATACAAATATATTTAAAATAAGGTATAGTTATTACTCATCTAAAAGTGCCTCTGCTTTTTAATTAGTTTGACATTAAGCATCCAGTTTCATAACAAACCCTTCTTTTTGAATTTGAGAACATTTCATTTTGTAGTGCTAAGGTCACCTGCAGCAGACCTAGTTGTATAATATTCATGAAACCATGTAATGCATCTTCTGATTTCTTTCATCATCGTATGCCTGTGACAGCAAAACACACACTTCACGACAGTCTAGAATGATGAGTATAGACTACACATTGCTTAATATTGGTGTAAACGAAGAGCTTTAATTGGGCTAAGTACCAGTAGTAGATGTGGTAGGATGCAAACCAAAGACTGCGTACTCAAGCTCGTCATAGTGCATAGCTTTGTCCGCTAAACCTTTAGTTAGAAGGGTAAGACAATATTCCAGTAACACCTGCACATGATCTTAAAGAAGAGTCGTAAAACTTTTATTCTGATTGATGATTTTTAGCAAATCTATAAGGTGCTGGTATGGTGCAGTGGATAACGAAGTCATGCCTAGCAGGGGAATGAGCTAACTAAAAAGCTGCTTGCAACAGGCAGTACTGAAATGTGTTATTGCTGGTAGGCATTTTCTGGTACTGTAAATAAATGCAAGGTCAGCAATGCTGCCCAGTGCAATATACTGTAGAAGTCATAAGCAATAAGATGTGAATGAATGTGCAAGATAACACATATTTACGGTCTCCAAGAAGCATTGCAAGATTGAAGCCTCAAGGGATTACATTAATGAGTATAAAATTACACCCTTATTTTTATGTACATTAACATTTCAGTAGAAAAAAGAATTGTATGTGGTGCACAGAGTGCAGTGATTTTGCTCCAATACTGGAAAAAATAAAAACTAGTTAAGTGCTTCTGTAGTGCGAGACCCAATCTTACAAGTTAAGCACCCCCTAAGCGCTGTTAAGATCAAGTCTCATGCTAGGGGCTAAGACTTACCAGTACCAGCCAGCAAACATCAAGGGCAGAATTCAAAACAACTTCACTTCTCCCTGCTGTCTGTGCCAGTTATCTGGCCCTGACTTTCTTTCCCTGGTGTAAGACATGTTAAGCTATTTGACAGTGCTCACTAAGTCTTTTGCCAGCTTTCAAAACCATAAACACTTTGCACTCTTTTCTTTCCTTTTTTTGTTCTTCTGTAACAAGTAGTACATTTATTTTTACATTATTTATTTTGTTTAATATTTGTTTACCAGGAAAGTCCGACCTGGAACAAACCAGTTTTCAGCAGAGGCCCAGGGAGAAATGCTTCTGATGCATGTCTTTGTAATGTGGGAGGAAACAGAGCACCCAGAGGAAACCCACACAAATGCAGGGAGGACATGCAGACTCCACACAGAAGGCATCCCAGCCAAGAACTGAACCAGAGATCCTCTTGCTATGAGGCAACAATACAAACCACTGCACCTGTGCCATCCATGGAGCAGATAAAGCTCTGTGTGCTACAAAGAATTATGATCGGGTCTCCGATTACAACCCTCTGTTATGTGTTCTCAACATGGATGCCAAGATTCACTTTTGAGGTGAATTTCTTGATGTCCATGTCTTGATAGTCCTCTATATTTTATTAACAAAGTATGAGATAAAATATTTTCTCTATTCCACTAAAGATTAGCATGTTTTTCAAATACAAAAATAAACATTTATATTTCAGCTATGAATGTGGTTTCAATATGCATTCTACAAATAAGTGAGATGTTTAGAAAATGCAGACGTTATGACTGTGCATCAGCAAATTTTATGTCAGCTGTCAGTGTTAAAACAGCCTTTCTTATTACTGCTAAGTCTGGCAGTTAGTGAAAAGCATTAAGGCTATGACCTGTTAATGAGCTACTTCTGATGGTACATGGTTTGATTCCCTCGGCCTTCACTTGCCTACAGTGTGAATCTTTTGTGACAGGGGATTCCAGAAAATTGTGTGAAGGGGTAAATCAGTCCTGAAACTACATATATACCTCCAAAATAGGTAGAGCTGAGAAATGGCTTGTGCACAGCACTCCAGAACGTAGAAAACTGACTGCAATAATTTTTTGTTCTGTATTACTGGCATCTGAAGGGAATGGGCACCTTCCCAGGGGCTGTATATTGGAAAATATATGATTGGCTGATGTACCACAGCAGAATGAAACACCTTTATTGTGATTCATGCAGACTTTAATGTAAACTGGAGTAAGTCACATATTCAATTTGCACTATGAAGCAGTATTTGTTGTGAGACAATGTAACTCATAAAAGACCAGCTAACAGTAATGTTGCATAGCAGAAATCAGCATAAGGGATTTACTCCAATTCTGCTATCAAATAGAGGGTTGCACACTGAATGCAACTTATTATACTGTGTATGTGTCGTACTATTCTTCGGAAGTGATTCATAAAAGGAGAGGAGCACAGACATGGATAAGCTGCATGAATGCAATCACCCCATCTTTGTGGCTGTACCTCCTCAGCAATACCATCTCCTGCTGTAACCTCTGAGCACTACATTGCTAGTGCATATTGCAGGGATTAGGCAACCTCAGCCTTCACGTACCTGTTGCAGCTGCATTATGTAGAATGAGCAGCACCAACATGTACCAGCTTACACTAGGAATACCATGTCATAACATCCCAGCAGTATGCAAACCAATTACACCATGCAGCATGTATGCGATTCTCTGTTGCATGCCATCTAAAGATATGGCATATCATAGAGATAACGCATTGCATCAATGCTGCTATATAAAGGGAGGAACTAGAGGAGCTCAGCTGAGGGAGTGGCATTACAAGATAATGTGAGATGGGTCAGCCCATGGCTGCATAGGCAGGGCATCCATTTCTGCTGTCAGTGACTTGGGTTCAGGAAAGGGCCAAAGGAGATCAAAGGATTGGCTGGGTGGGATAGGATGATACAGCTACATGCAGATTCTCTTGTTCTGGAGAGTGAGTTTGGGACTCTTTGCTACTTATGCAACCTTCAATAGAGTTCAAGAGTCCTAGTAAGTACAGTTACAGTTGCAATTTAAGCAAAGGGGAATGATGTGTGCAAGATGCGAAGAAGAATATACCTCTACAAGCCTTATGTCACTGCGCATCACTTTCTCAGGTTGGGCAACTGCTTTTATATCACAGAAAGTGGACTGGAAAACAATGTCTTTGAAGAGACCATCACTGTCTCGAAACAAGAGCACAATCATTAACACAAGTTAAAATTGTACAGAACAAAGAGTAAATAAATATTTATGAACTTACAAAGTAAAATTTCTGTGTGCTGTCTTCAGCAATAATCTGTCAGGTAATTGTGCATATTGTTGCAAGGATTTGTCATTTTGAATACACCAAAGTTTGATGTCATGTTTAGTTTAGCCAGCCAGTTTGAATGTATTAACTGTTCATTGGTTTCAAAAATATCTTACTGAGTCATTAAGTTATATTATACTTTATTGTTATGTATGGGTTCTATCTAACACATCCAAAATAAATATGGAACATAGTCTAGTAATAGCTTATAGTAAACGACAGATAAGGTCAGCATAAAATCAAGTCAGAATATAGTAAGCGCTTCACTGAGAGTGCGTCTACCATACCATGCCCATGATTAAATGTTACTTGGTCTGTGATGACTAAAGAACAAGTGCGATATTGCTAGTTGGTATTTATAAATATGTTCTTCCTCTTCATTTCTTAATTACCATGAAGATGGGAGGTGGAATACATTAGTGGACCAATATAAGACAATAAAGGTAATAGAGTATTTGGTGATGGGAATGAAAACTTTATGAGTCTGCAAATTATAAATTACTTCTGAAACAATGGTTTAGCCTCTTTAGCAAATGGCTAGTATTATGGTTCCATATGTTTGCTAGTTAGAGACTGTCTCATAAAGTATAAATGTAAAATATGTGTGCTGACTGAAGTGGATGAAAGCTTGGCATTGGCTTTACATTAGGCTTAATGCTAGAATAAGGATTATGCTAGGACTGATAATGTATATTCAGTTTCATAGTTTCATAGTATAGTACTAGGCTATCTGCCCTGGGGCATTTGTAAGCCTAGCCATAGTGATGTGGCTTTTGCCACCCATGAAATGGTACAAAAATGTACAGAATAAATCTAGAATACTGTGCCTCTGTCTAGTAGTGACACAATGAAGGTCCCCTTATATAATAGAATTAGTTTACTGTGCCCCTGTCTAGCAGTGACAAAGATGTGACCCCTGGGGTAAACATACGATCTCCCATCCACTCATCAAGATTTCTCTTGAAGAGAGTCAGTGAGAGGCTCTGCCTAATACAAACTGGGATCCTGTTCCAAAGCATGGGAAGCCTCTGGGTTATGAATCTATCCCTCCAGCATGTCCTATTCATAATTGTGCCGAGGTTTAAGTCTTTAGCTCTCGTGGTCCTGATGGATTTGGATTTTTTGAGGTGGAGTATGTCCATCAGATCCTGATTGGACATGGCCTTGTACGTCAGGCAGAGATCACCTCTGAGCAGGCGGTATGCTACTGAATAGAGCTGAAGTTACTTTAGTCTGGCAGAATAAGACATATGTTGGAGACCCTTGATCCTTTTGGTGAGGTACTTTTGTGGTCTCTCCAGCTGTTGCAAATGCCGGGTGAGGTACATACCAAATGGGGCATTGTACTCAATCATGGGTCTGATGAGGGAGGAATATAAGGGTACAATGACATCCTTGGATCTGGATGTGAATCCCTTCATGATGAGGTGTGCGAGGTAGAATGTTTTTCTAACCACTTTGGCAACGTGGGTGTCAAATGAGAGGTCTCTGTCTACTTGGGTCCCTAGGTCTCTGATTACTTTTCCGTACTCAGTGGGTTGCTGTCTATGTGATAACTTGTGGGTACTTTGTTTTTTCCAAAAGGGATGACTATACATTTTTTGGCATTTAGTTTAAGGCCGTGACTACGGCACCAGTTGTCCGTTTCAGTGAGGCCTTTTTGTAGGATGTGTGTGTCTGCTGGTGTATCGACTATGGCGCCTAGTTTGCAGTCATCTGCAAACTTTGTCAGCCACAGCCCTCCCATGTTTGCTTTAACATCTGAGAAATAAATGCCGAACAAGAGGGGTCCCAGGACAGATCCCTGTGGGACACCACTTGTAACTGGCTTTGAGTCTGACATTGCTCCAGCGATTTCAACATTATGGGTTCTGTCCTTTAGCCAGTTTGCAACCCATCTAGTGACATAAGGGTTTACTTTTAAGCTGTTTAGCTTATCTATGATACCTGAGTGGGGTATTGTGTCGAAGGCCTTAGCCAAGTCCAGGTATGCTGTATGGACTGCTTTGCCCTCATCAATGGCTCTAGTGACCGTTTCAAAAAAGTCAACCAGGTTTAAAAGGCAGGATCTGCCCTTTACAAAGCCGAACTGGGTGGGGTCAAGTGTCTGTAGGTCCCCTATGTCTCTGTTTATGAGTTCCATAATGATTCTTTCCATAGCTTTGCAAACCAGGCTAGTTAAGCTTATGGGGCGGTTGTTTCCAGGGTCTGTAGAGGCACCCCCCTTGTGGAGTGGGACCACTGTTGCTGTACGCCAGTGTTCAGGTACATATCCCGAAGTAAGGCTAAGGTTAAATAGCATTTTTATGTGTGGGTTTAGCTCCTCTTGGAGTTCATGCAACACGCACCCCGGGATACCGTCAGGTCCCATTGATGCGGTGTTTTTTGCTTTGTTTAGGGCGGTTCTCACTTGGAGATCTGAGATGACAGGGAGATTACATTCAGCTGGGATAAGTATTTCTTCTTTTAGGGGTGAAGGAGGGGAGAAATTTGCACTGAACCTGTCAGCCAGAATGTTAGCAATATCTGTGGGTTCATTGTATTTTTTTGTTGTTGTGAACCAACTCTGAGCATATCTGAGGGTTTCAGCCCAGGTTTCTAACATAGCTGAAGAAGGCTTTGTGGTTATCTTTAGTGTCCTTAGCGATTTTTCTCTCAAAGTTTGCCTTGGATGTTTTTATGAGAGAATGTAGTTTTCTGCTAATGTTGATCAGAGATGTCTTCCCTTCATGGGATTTCGCTCTGACGTGCAGTAGCTTCCTTCTTTTGTTATACAATTTGTTTATGGCTGAGGTCCACCAGACAGGACGCTTACATTTGGTGGAGAGGGACTTGGATTTGTTTGGGATTGCATTATCCATGCATTCTTGGAGATGTCCATAGAAAGTATTTGTGAAGGATTCGGCATTGTCGGATGTGGTATCCACTGGCAGAGTGGGCTTAAAGGATGCCATCTCAGTCTTAAGAAGAGTGAAGTCTGCTTTTGAGAAGTTTTTCACTGTGGTCTTTTGTGCTGGGGGTGGAGGTGGGATATGTATATCCAGGGTGATTAGTTTGTGGTCAGATCTCACTAGTGAGGGGTATACTTCCGGTGTGGAGCATTTTGTCCCCATGTTTGTGATGATCAGGTCTATTATATTATCTCACCTAGTGGGAGAGGTGACTAGTTGTTCCAGTGAATTTGAATTTATGAATTCCAGGAACCTTTGGGCTAGGGTATTAGGGATAGAATAATGTACCCAATCTATGTTTGGGTAGTTGAAGTCTCCCAGTATGATGGTATTTTGTGATACATTCATATCCTCCAATGTCTTCAGGAAGGCTGAGTGGGGTTCTTGAGATTGGGAGGGTGGTCTGTAACATACTACCAGTTGTATAGCAGTTTTGCCTATGGTTAGTTGCACCTGTATGGTCTCTGATGCTTCATGTGTTGCTACTAACCTGGAGGTGTGGGTGTCCTTTATGAATATGGACACTCCCCCTCCCTTTGTGGTTCGGCCAGGGTTTTGAGGCTGAAAAGCATGATACGAGGTATAGCCTGGTAGCGCTGGGGTGCTCTCAGGAGCCTTGAACCAGGTTTCAGTTACTGCACAGACGTCGATGTTCTCCATGCTGAGGAGTGCATCAAGTGCCTGCATCTTAAGATTTAGACTTCTGGCGTTGAGCAGCATTACCCTTAGTTTTTTTCCATTTTTGTTTTCTAAGGAGGTGGGTTTGTCTTTTGAGCCTTGTCTAAAAAAGGCACTATGGGGGTGGCAAGAGCCTTAGCCAATATCCAGAAGCCCAGTGGTGACAGGTGTAAGCCATCCCTTGCGAAGCAGCGTGGCTTGTCCAACATATCATCCCAGGCGCACAGACATTGGATCCCCTTTGAATGACACCAGTACTTGAGCCAATTGTTAAAGCTGATCATCTTGTCTTTGTATTGTGGTATCATTCTTGGTGAGGGCAAGATGCTGCTCAGGGTCAGGGTCATACCAGCCTGGGCTACATAATCGGAGAGCTCCTCTATGTCTCTTTTCATGTAGTCCAGGGACGTATGTCTCAGGTCATTCACACCAGCATGGACAATGACGGAGTCATACTTGTACTTGCTTTGGAGTGACCTGAGTGCGTGTGTTATGTGGCGGATCCTAGCCCCCGATAGACAGCTCACAGTCACCTTCTCCTTGTTCAGCCTGGTCAGTGGGACATCAGTATGTCTGACTATGGAGTCACCTATTACTAGTGTATCAGGCAAGGTGTTTGGCCTTAAGGGCTGCGATTGGTCGACACACTGATTTATTGAAGTATGTGTTGCATGTGTTTTGTTTTGAGGTGGTGGATTTTTGGATGTCTGCTTTGGGAGCCTCTGTTGTTTTGGTAAGTTTTTTATTAGAGCCTCCAAGTATGTCTTTGTGTTTTTATGTGTTTGGTTTGCAGTTGTGGTAGGTCTAGGTGGGACTGGGATTGTTGTGTGCGTGGTTGCCATCTCCTCCTGTCTGGTCATGCCAGCCCTGAGTTGAGAGAGTTCAGCCTCCAGTTTGGCTATATAGTTGCATCTCTCACATGTATTTGTGTTTGTTGGGAGGAGGAGAGGGTTGTCTGTGTACATGAGACAATTGTAGCATCTCAAGATACCCAGATTGACCAGCTGAACTGGAGACGACGCCAGTAATCTACCACTCGACATGCTAGAACAGTATAAGGGAGTGGTATACCTTTAAGGGAAGTGGATATTCACAGGGGTGGTAAGTAGATGTAGTGCTTTACTTAGTACGAGAGTGCTTACTTAGTAGAGAAGTATTGAGAACAAGTGCTAGGCTTATAATACAGTGAGTAGTCTGGTTATACTAAGAGTAGAGCTTCCTTAAGGGAAAATTTGAAGAGCAGACTTGGCGGAGCCAGAAAAAGGCAGATTTTAAACAGTGAACTAGAAAAGAGCTAGAAATGGTCCAAAACAACCAATTACTACAGCTTCTTGTGCTGAGGTCACTTCCCCCAAGGACAGGTAGGCTGCTCAAGGCTCCCCACTCCCACTGGTGAGCAAAGAAACTTCCTTCTATCCAAGTAAGGTAATGGACAACACAGGAACTACACCACAGCCCAGAATACAGCAATGCCTGTAAATTGGTCTAAACTAGTCGAGGAAGGTGGGAAAACAAGGATTATTTTTTTATTTTTTTGGTAGAAACACACAGAAAATGCAGAAACAGTGATAAATTAGTTACACAGGCTAGCACACTTTAGTGGGCAGCCTCCACAGTTAAACAAACAAACAAGCAAACTTTCGATCAAATTCGACTAAAATGTAACTTTAAGTGCAGATTTTAAAATAATGCAGCAATCAGTTAAAAAACAGTTCAGGCTAGTTCAAGATAAGCTACAGAAGCTATTCCAAGTGAAAAAAAAGCAAAGATACTTAAATCCAGAAGGTAGTCGCTTTTCTGAGTTCCCTGCTGCTAGGACCACTCTGTAAACCCACGTGGAGCTTGTCTGAGCAGTACTGCCGTAGTTTACTTTTATTTTGTTAAATACATTTGGTTGGGTGAGTCTACGATGCTTCTGAGTGCAAAACATGATTTTTGATAACTATACATCACTAAGTTATTCTGTAAGATGACTAGTAAGTGGCACTACTTTAAATGTATTCTTCCCTGCTCTCTATTCCATGGCCGGATTATAGAAAACCAGCTTGTTTTATAAGACCTGTGATATAATGACAAGTAAAAAAAGATATGCTAAAACATTAAATGTCTGATTTTCCTTAATGGTACACATGCTGTTATCATCTGTGTTTGGGATAGAGCAGATTGGAACCTATTTATATATCATGAGAATAATAGTAAGAATAGGACCAATCCTGATAGGATATCTTCTATGAGAGTGTGTAAAACATCAACTCTCCAGACCTTTGCAGAATGTCCAGATTTTTGCTTCATATTTTTGGTATCTTCCTCATAAAATCTCTGGCTTTCTGAAAAATCAGTGAGAATTGAAGTCACTAAACAATGACCAATATTTAAGTTTCAGACTTCATATCCTTCAGAAAATACATATTTCTTGTACTGTGAAGGTGAGAGGTATGGTGTAGAAGGCTGAGAAGGATTTGTCTATCTGAACTTCAAATAGTCTAGAAGGAATCTACCTGCAGAATCTAAAGAATTTACACTGGAGCAACATGTTTTTTGGAAGTCAACCTCAAAATGGAAATAGTTCTAAATCAGACTTGAGATCATTAAAATACTGTGTTTTTTGTACATAGATAAGGACTTACTACAAACATGGAATGCAGTTAATGAATGGGGTGGGCTAAATTACCTTATCCTCGTCAGGAGTACAACAGAAGGAAAATGGAGTTGGTGACGGGAGAAATGGATAACCTAGAGGAGACGCCATCTCTTGGAATGATAAATTACAAGACAGTATTATCAGTCTTGAAAACAAAAGCAGAGTTTTGCCTTTTGAACACAACACAATAAAAGCCTCTATGGATTTTCAACCTCAGTACAGGTCATTAGTTTATAAGGTTTTATGATTTATATTATCTTTCTGTCTACCAATCTAGATGTTAAATGTTTTTGAGTTTAGATATTTTATATTATTCTGTATATTTTTGGAGTCAGTCTTATGCAGTTTAGATTATTTCTAATACTCCCAGATAAATAGATAGATAGATATAAATATACAGATACATAAAAGATGAACTCCTAACTTCTTACAAGTCATTTAATAGGGAAATCCAAACTGGTAACGCAAAATTGTGGAGTGAGAAAAAGTGTTTTTGGTTCTTTAATAAGCATTTTCCTAAATATATAAACACTTTCCACCTAAACAAGACTTCTTCAGACATGATGAATGTTTTGGAAGCTTGAATGTACTGGCTGTGTAGTATGGCTCTGTGAGTTTTATTAAATGTTTTAACTGAGACAGAATGACAGAAAAAGACTATTTTGACATTTGAGGAAGGAATACAGAGTGATGCAAGCTGGCAGTGAAAAGTTCAGATGCTGCAACTCTGATCAATTAAATGATGGTAGTTTCTTCAATGGAAATAAAGGGAAATTTTCTTTTACTTTTTATCCAACCAATCTAAAGTAGAAATTGTACCCATAGTTTTTCATTTTATGGCTGAAGTAAAGATAATGCAATCTGTTTAGTCAGTTTCAGTAGCTATATGTTAATGCATCTGTGTCATTTGGACATATCTTATGATGCCTATTACACCAGAATTCTGGCTAGACACAGCCAACAGTTTTTTTTTAATTACAGCAGAATGTTTCAGTTAAATGTGACAAGTGCTGTAACAGAAAAACAGCTTGCAATTTCAAAAAGGCTGAACTAGCTGAAGTTTTACCTAATCCCTGTCTGTAGTTCAAAAAATCTTGTTGAGTCTCTATTCTAAATCATCCATGTATGTTGCATTTGCCCATGCAGCATGCGGCAGCGTCAAGCAGTAAAATGTTTGTTAGAAATAGTTAATTTGCCTGTTTAACAAGTTATGACAAACATATGCCGATAAAAACTGCATCCTGGACCATGTTATTCTCTTGAAATTATGATGTGCTGTGTTGCACAGCAAATTAAACATTGAAATTGTTGTCCATTTCATTAACAGAAACTGGTTCAGGCTAGAGACAATACACCAGTCATAACCACAGATGCCGAGGAATGGAATGTTCTTTTACTTCTTAAGTCATAACTCTTTTATGCCATATCTATTTCCATGTGTATGTAAGTCTATAGTTCTGTTTCTATTATACAATAGAGAAGAGTTACTGTCATCTACTCATTTTTTTAAAATGTCATCAGAAGCCAATCATTAGCAGACCGGAGTTCCGCTGTGGCGACCCCTTACCGGGAAAAAGCCGAAAGACAAACAACAATATCATCTGAAGCAGTTTTACTTTACTTTTGTATTATTTTAAGTAATGTGGTGTAGCAGGAGATACGTAACAGCTGTCTAAAGATGAATCCACCAAAGAGAGAGTCTTCATGCCTATTTAACTGAAACATACTAGTTCTTAGGCTGAGAGTTATTCATTTTATATTGGTGAAAGAACAGACCCCATTAGGCATAAGGCCTGTTTTCAGAGGATAAACTGAGATGGTGCTTACATTAATGGGATCAGGGAGAAATTTAGCCAGGGTACAAAGGGAAGTGTCTCTACTCTTCTTTCAGTAAGTGCTGTAGTACCTTGAGTAGAAAAGTTACCATCCTCTCAGACAGATGCAGCCTCAGTTTAATATCGCATCTGAACAACAATACTTATGATTGGAGCATGAAGCCAAGCACCTGGTGTATGCTGCTCAAACTCAGATCCTTCTAATTTTCCAAATGCCAAGGTAAGTGTATTACCTGCTGAGCTACTGACGCTGCTAATATTTTAATATTATAGCTATATATCCACAGCTAGTGGGGTTTGGCTTTATTGGCCTGAATTTGTTCATAAATAGACTTAAAAAGAAAAATGTCATGGACATTCAGAATTGCCATACAGCTAAAACATAAAAAATATGTAAACAGTAATGTATAATCTATAAAACAAAAATAAAAACAATGAATTAGTCGACAGACTTCACCTATAGTCAAATCTGTTTCCTCACAGACATGCATCAAACTTAAATATGTAGAATTAAATCTCTCCACTTAAAGGTCTTTTCTAAATCCCTTATTGCCTTTCTGCCAAAACTGATTCATCAGTGTCGGATTTAGGCACGAGTGCAGGGGCACACACCACCCCCTTTTTAAACTATATATATATATATATATATATATATATATATATATATATATATATATATATATATATTTTTTTTTATGGTTTAAAACGTTCACTTTTTTTATTGTACTGAAGTTACCAGGCTATTGGTCCTGAGGCCCTTACAAGCCTAGCCAATAATTTAGCCCATGTTCCAACAAGTCAGCACCCTATGCCACTGTCCAGCAGGGACACATGTGGAATCCCAGGGGTGTCTTTTCTGTTCCCCATCCAGTTATCCAGGTTGCACTTAAAAGGGTTAATGAGGTACTCTGCTTGACAGGGAGAGGGAGTCTGTTCCAAAAAAGGGGGAGTCTCTGGGGCACAAATCTGTCCCACCAACAAGCCCTATTGATGTCACAGACCAGGTGAAGGTTGTGCATGTGGATTACTCGAGTGGAGCTTGGCTTCTGTATATGCAGCAGTCCCATCAAGGTGGGGTCTGAGATTGCTTTGTATGCCAGAGAGGCGTCACCTCTGAGGAGTTTGTAGGAGACTGAGTAGAGAGACAGGGCATTTAGCTTATCTGTGCATCTGTGAGGCCCTGGATTCTTCTGGTAAGGAACCTCTGTGGTCTCTCCAGCTGCTGCATGGGCTTCGTGAGGTACATGTTGAAAGGGCATTGTACTCAATAATGGGTCTTATAAGCGAAGAATACAGGGATGTTATGACCAGCTTGTCCTTGGATGAGATACCCTTACTAAGGTGGTGGGCCACGCAGAAAGCTTTACATACAATGGAGGTAATGTGGCGGTCAAAAGTCAGTTTGCTATTAACCTGGGTGCCCAAGTCCCTCACGACTGATTGCGTGTTTAAGACCTTATTATTATTGCAATCACTTGTGGGGACATCACTCTCCCCAAAGGGGATGATGTTGCATTTTTTTGGCATTCAGTTTGAAGCCATGTTTCTGGCACCAGTCATTTGTTTGGGTGAGACCCTCTTGGAGGATGTCCACATCACTAGCAGAATTTATGACAGCGCCTAGCTTGCAGTCATCTGCAAACTTGATCAACCATAGCCCACTAGATTTGGCCTACACTTCAGAAAAGTATATCCCAAACAACAGAGGCCCCAGTTTTGATCCTGGGGTACACTGCCAATGTCCTTGTTAATGAGGTCCATGATAATCCGCTCTATGGCCTTGCAGATCATATTAGTTAGGCTGATGGGTCTATAATTCCCTGGATTGGTGGACGCTCCACCTTTGTGCAAAGGAATGGCAGTGGCTGTCCTACACTCAGCTGGGATGAAGCTGGTACTCAGGCTTTGGTTGAACAGGATGTCTAATGGTGTTGCAAGTTCCTGCCTGAGTTCATGTAGGATGCATCCTGGGATGTTATCGGGTCCCATGGAGGCTGTATTTTTGCCTCTGAGAGGGCAGTGTTGACTTGCTCCCTAGAGAGATAAGGGGAGGGAGGCAGGTACTGGGGATGTCCTAATTTACTGATGGAAGGGGCATAGGGGTGAAGTTTTCACTGAACCTGTCTGCAAGCAGGTTGGCTACATTTACGGCGCTTGTGTATATGGTGTCCTTGACCATCAGTTCTGAGCAGATCTGGGTGCTTCCTTTGAGATTGCAGACATATGTGAAGAAAGCCTTATGACTGTCTTTAGTGGATGCAGCCAGTTTGGACTTGAAGTTTGCTTTGGAGGATTTTACTACTGCTCTTATTTACTTGTACAGGCTAAGGAGAGATTGCTTCCAATTAGGCACCTGCTCCTTCTTTATCCTGGACAGCAATGTTTTTCCTTTTACTGTAGAGTGTATTTATTTCAGATGTCCACCAGACAGGTTTACTCTTACTTAAGGAGGAGGATTTCATCCTGTCAGGTATTCCTGATTCCATGCAGCTATATAAATGCTTGTATAGTACTTTTGGACATATGTGCCAGTTATGGAGGGGGAGGGGGCTGTGAAACTGTTTATACCTTCTCTCAGGAGGTTGTAATCAGCTTTGGAGAATTGTTTTTTGTGTAACCCTAGCTGGGGAGGGGGTCGGGGGAGTTGGTGACTTCAAGGGTGACCGATTTGTGGTCAGATCTTATCAGGGATAATGGCATTGTAGGGATGCTGCAGTGGTTACTCGTGTTGGTTAATACCAAGTCAAAGATATTTTCACCTCTTGCGGGGGTGTCAACCAACTGGTCCAAGGCATTTGCTTTGACAAAATCAAGGAATCGCTGAGCATTTGTTGTTTTGGCATTCTTCCAGTCTATGGTTGGATAGTTAAAGTCAGCCAGGATCAAGGTAAAGGGTTGAATCTTGATAGATTTGAAGAGGTCCAGATAGGTGGCGTGAGCATCTTGAGTCAAAGTTGGAGGCTAATAGCTAGCTATGATTTGAATAGGGGTCTTGTCAGTTGTTAACTGCACCTGGAGTGTCTCCTGTGCATCATACTGTTTTGGCCAGCCTGGAGGTGTGTATGTCTTTTATATATATTGCAACTCCACCTCCTTTTGCTTTGCTGCCCATGGTTTGGAGTCTGAATGTAAGATAAGATGAGTAACCTAGTATGGCTGGGGTGCTCTTCACAGCTTTGAACCAGGTTTCTGTGACCGCACAAATGTCAGCATCTTCCAGGGTTAAGAATGGTTGCACGATGAGTGCAGTTTCATGTTTAGACTCCTAGCATCTAGCAGTATGACCTTTAATTTATGTTTTGATGAAATTTTCATGTTGGTAGTTTTGACCTCATGGCATTGCCTAAAAAAGGCACTTTGGGGGAGACAAGATCCTTTACAAGGAGCCTGAAGTTCAAGGGAGACAGATGCAGGCCATCTCTAGCAAAGCATCATGATTTGTCAGTCATGTCATCCCAGGCTGTCAGGTACTGGATCCCCTTGGAATGACACCAGAAACTAAGCCAATTGTTAAAGTCAATAATTTTCTGTTTGTACTGAGGCATCATTCTGGGTGATAGTTGAATGCTGCTTAAGGCTGGGAACATACCTGCCTGGGGTACATATTCAGCAAGATCGATCATGTCTCTCTTCATATAGTCCAGGGAGGTATGTCTTAAGTCATTCACACCAACATGGACTACAACTGAGTCATAACAGTACCTGTTGTTGAGAGACTTGAGTGTATGGGTAATATGGTGAATTCTGGCACCTGACAAACAACTAACCGTGACTTTCTTCTTATCCAGCCTGGTGAGGGGCACTTCTGTGCGTCTCACAATGGAGTCTCCCATTACTGATATGTTGGGTTTGTGGTTAGGCCTTAGTGGCTATGAGACACAGGTGTGTGGTGTGGTGGGCAGTGAAGTTTGCATGTGTTTTTGCCTTGGAGGTCTCTTTTTGTTTGGGTATGCTTTTGTTGAGGACCTCCGCATATGTGGGGGGTGTTGTGTAGGTGTGGGTGGTGTTTAAGGTGTGGTGTTTCTGTTGACAACCTTCTCAGTGCCAGATATACTGGCTTGTGGGGGAGAGAGCAATGACTCTAGGTTCTTGATGTAATTGCATCTCCCTCAAATTGTGTTCATAGGTGTTTGTAGTAGAGGGTTGCCCGTGTACATGAGGCAGTTGCTACAGTGTCTCAGGATGCCCATATCAACCAGACTTTCAGGGAAATTGTCCATCCATATTTGTCAGAAACCAAGGGAGAGAGGCCAGACATAGCTAAGTGGATAAAGGGTGGAAGGTCTAAGAGTAGTACTACTAGGTGATCTGCTAAGGGAAAGTTTGTAGCTGGAATACCTCAAAAACGGCTAAAAACTGGGCAGCTGCAGCTCTGGATGTGGCAAACCTGTACTAGACTATGCTACTCAACTTAAGGTTACAAACACAGTAAAAAACTCACAAAGAAGCATGGATTAACCACTTACAGACAAAAGAACAGAACTCACAGTATGAAAACTACAGTTAAACAGTAATGAATTGCAGAAATAGCAATGAAATATAGTTAATCAGTAAATTGCTTTAAAACAGTGCAAATGTGATAAATTAGCTCTCGATCACAACAGTACAAAACAGCTCAAAGCACCAATTCAGTAGAATACTGTCATCACTTTAATAAGGCTACCGACAAGCAGTAATAAATGCAGCAAACTAAATACAGTTGAACTCCTAAGCACAAACAACAAAATGAAGTAGGAAGAGGAACAATTCAAGATAATTCAAGGTTGAGAAGCTAAAGGGGTGGGCCTTAACAACTTATCTCACTGTACACAGTAGAATGAGCTGATGTAATGGGACTGGGGGTAGTGTCCAATATCAAATTTATATGAGAGGTGGGCAACTCAAAGCCACCAAGCTTTAATACCACAACAGCAGCTGGGCTGGATGGATGGACTACACAAGATCAGAAAAGATGCAAGGACTGAATTCACTAAGTCTAAAAAACAGTTGCACAGTTTAAACAGATATGCAGCAAATGCTTTAGTTAATCAGAAGTGCAGAAAACAGCTGGAAATAAGCACTTATATTTTCCAGTCTCACAACAGAACAATGGCAGAAGGCCTAACTCACTACAGCTTTGAACAAACAAGTACAAACTGGTTTAAACACTGGCTATTTAAGGCAGAGAAATTGGAACCAGACAAATTATCCAATCAAAAAAACACAGCCTTGCAGAAGAAAAAAAGAAGATGCATTCTGTTCTGTTGAAAATGGAGACTGTACTGCCAAAACAGTACATTTTTCGGTTTCAGCTTCAGGTGCATTATTTTATTCACAGAGAATCCCTAGACTATCATGAAATATGGCCACTACATCAGAGATGCGATTGGAGGTTGAAGTCAGGTGATTTATTTTTTTTTTTTTTTTTTTTTTTTTTTTTTTAACAACAATCCTCCTCCAACTGCATCTCCTTTGTAGTTGCATTTGGCGTGTTGATAATAACATCATGGGTGAAAAGTTGTAAAGTTTGACTAGTGAAATAATTTGACTAGTGAAATAATTCCTGATTCTGAGTCGGACAAATGCGTTTTGCAGAATATGCAGATCAACTATGAAAAACTATATGAGCAACTCACCGGGTGATTCTGTCCTACAGAAGGGACACACTGAGACAGATGCCTGGTGTCAGAGCCATGGCCTCAAGCTCAATGCCAAAAAGTGCATTGTCATCCACTTTGGTAAAAGCTCTGTACTCATGAACTACCACATAGGCGGCAGTCTACTTAATGCCGAATGTGTGATAAGAGACCTCAGGACCCAGGTGGACAGTAGTCTCTCCTTTGATAACCACATCATCACAGTAGTCAGGAAATCCTTCTACGTGGCACACCATCACAAAAGGGTTCTCATCTAGGAAAAAAGAGGTCATTGTTCCCCTGTACTCGACACTCATTGGACACATTATAGAGTACAATGCCCCTTTTGGAATGTACCTCACAAGACATCTGCAGCAGCTGGAAAGGCCACAGAAGTACCTCACAAAGAGGATTACTGGCCTCAAACAGATGCCCTACACCCACCATCTAAAAAAAATCCAGCTTTACTCTATGGCATATCTCCTACTCCGAGGTGATCTCTGCCTAATATATAAAGCTATGTCAAACCCAGAGTTGTTGGACATGCTACACCTTAAGAAATCCCAATCCCTCTGAGCTACACGCTTTAGGGACCTAAACCTTGTCACCAGAATAAACAGAACATGCTGGAGGGATAGATTCCTGTCCCAGAGACTTCCCATACTCTGGAACAAGCTACCCATCTATAACAAGCAAAGTTCCTCATTTGCACTCTTCAAGAAAAATCTTGATAAGTGGATGGGAAATAGGAAATACACCCCGGGGATCACTTCTGTGGCTCTGCTCGACAGGGGCACAGGAAAATAACTTTCTTGAGTGGTGTAAGCCAGGGAACCTTGTTGGCTAGGCTTACTTAGGCCCTCGGGCTGATAGCCTTGTACCTACCTATGAACCTATAACAGACTTAATATAGCAGACATCTAAGCTTGTTTGCAGACCTGAGCACCGCAAAACACAACTAAACACACACATCATTAATCTATTGATGTCTTCACTGCACACTTACATTAACTAGTGGTGTGTGTGTGTGTGTGTGTGTGTGTGTGTTTGTGTGTGTGTGTCTGCAGATTGAGAGATAGAGAGGGAGCAGAGGGGGTATACAGACAGATTAATGTGGGGGGGGGGGACTTGAATGAGGCCAGCTGCTGCTCCAGTTGAGAAGGGGTGAATTAAGGAGTTGCATGCTCTCATTGTAGATGGTGGGTCTTGGAGTAACAAGGGGAACAGATGTGCTATAATCTAAAGTGAAAGTTGTCGCCTGGGAGACCCAAGCAGAGAAATGAAACGTGAAAGCAGGGAAAATGAGCACTACCACTATCATTAAAGTGAGCTGAGAGCTGTGAATGGAGCTGAAAGATGATGCTGCAGCACCAAATTCCATGATTGAAATCAACATGAATGGGAAGGTACATGCAGTGAACTTTCCTTGACGTGGAATACGCAACATGACCACTGTCTTACAATGGATATTTTAACTGTGTTGGAGTTGGTAGTATTCTGGACATACAAGTTGATGATAATTAAAACAACCTCTTATCTGATCGTTATTAACCTTGCATACAGAGGATCCTCAATTTGGTCTGTGATGCCTCAGGTAGGATGTTGACAATGCTAGTAATAATTAATCCCAGAATACTATATATATTGTAAAGCTATAGCTGGAAAGTATGAATGAAAGAAGAAAACTTTATTAATATGGTGATGGAACAAGAAAACTTCAGTGATAGTAATCTGATTTTGTTGGAGGCAGTCAGGATGCATTTGGAAACATTTTAAGATGGACATAAAAAGTGGCAAGAATACACTATAGAATAAAAAAAATATTGTGTAGTGAATGGGAAAGGTTTGTGGAAAAACACATCTTACCACTTCAAGTGCTTTGATTCAGCCTCCTAGGAAAAGAGAAAGATCCTTTAATACTCATGATACACAACATCACCTATCATTTCTGCAAGTGGGGACTCCAGTTATCCAGCTGCATCTGACTTAGCATCACCTGTCTGAAGGTGGGACAAGTGCACTTTACAGAATGATGGGGGGGGGGGACAGTGAAAGCTGTAGCTGACTGCATCAGTAAGAGGGCTTTAATCTAGTTCTGATGCAGTGATAAAGCAATAGATGTCACTCCAGAAAAACAAAATTTGTTACAAGAACCCCCACACATGAAGTGTGTAATGTCCAAAAGAAGTCTCAAATATCTCACATGGAATAAACAAAAAAGCACGAGAATAATTTGGGCACACCAGTGTGCCAGAACCAGAAAGTTACCAGATTTAAAGTTATGACACATTATAATTTTTTTATAATTTTGTATACACATTTGCTATGTATGTAATGTCAAAATTTAGTTCATTGTCTTTTAGAAGGAAGATGAAAGCTGAGTAAGTGGCTCTTCCCACAATAAGTATTTTCCCCCAAAATGTGAGGGGTTTCTGATGTTTAGGAATTACTTGAAACTGAGTAAAATTGAGGAACGTGGTCATTGCTGACTTATAGAGACATGTTCATTCATTTCCCATTTCAGTGTAGTCCCTCTAATCATATTCTTTGCCTAATGATTTATAGGATGACCAAGTTATGTTTCTGCATTTAATCATTTGTCTGAGCTTTGGACTAAGACCTGGGGAAGGTTAAGTCACCCAGTTTTGCTGGGAAAATATATGACTCTGAGAGGAAGGAGTGATCATAGTGGGGTGGGGTTAATGGTCAACAAGTACAGGGATACAAAAAGGCAAAAATAAAATTTCAATAAATTGTATCAAACAAATGTACATTCTACAAACTAAATTCAAGCAATCATATGCAAACCATAATAATTCACTCTGTTGGACAAAATAAACTAGTTCCTCTAAAAATACCATCATACCTCTCAACTGTCCTGATTTTCATATACTATCCTGATTTTTGTATCATGTTTTTTGGTCTGTTCCTCATAAAATTTGTGGTTTTCTGGATTTTTGCGGCGAATCAGTGAGGACCGATTTCACTAAATAATGACAGGCGTTTGAGTTTCAGACTTCAAATCGTTCAGATAATGCATGGTAACACAAGACGTTTTATTCTAGCAACTTTCTAAGTTTATAACAGCAAAATTTAAAAATGGTCTATTTTTAGGGCTTTGTCCAGATTTTTTTTTTTTTTGCTAAGTAGTTGAAAGCCTTGAATCCCATTAATCCATACCCAAATGAATCTCTTGATCATTATGAATTAAGATGTCATTCACATCAAGTGCGTCTGTAGAGAATGTGTTGCAAGGTATTATCTGAACAACTGGTTCTAAACCCAGTGGTGCCATAAGATTTTTTTTCTTTACCCTCTTTCTCTTTGTGTTTTATTTCCTACAATGGAAAATTTTCATCTATTCAGAAGTTTCTGGTTCTGCATCCTTGAGTCACCAGCTAGTGCTTTAGGAAGATGGTTTTAATTTACATCAGTAAGGATGCTTTTAGTACTGCATTAGATACGTAGACAATTTATAGGTTCAGAGATTGTTACTAGGCATATGATCAGGGACACCACTGAAGAACCTAGCATAGTTTCCCAATTGCCTCAGTGCACCGTCTGGTTAAGCGACTTGTTCAAGGTCAAACAGTAGACAAATAAATCTGAGAGAATGAATCCCTGGACTACAAGAAGCAGCTTTTTAACAAATAATAGCCTTAATCATCTGCACTAACCATGCAAATGTCCTTTTCACAGATGGACACAGCTTGTGAAAATTTCTCACTTTAGGATTGAATGAAACAGTTATTTGTGCATGTATGGCACTGAGTTCATGTTCTAATGTCACCTACTTGAAAACTTTGCCAGATGCATTAATACAAATGTTTACCTCTAAATGGCTGATGTTAGTGCTACAGAATGCATTATAAAATCAGAAGATGGTGAATCAGTCCTGGAGCACAGGATTCTTTGCATCAGTGACAAGCTAAAAATTGAGCTTATCCCAAAGCATTTTAGTTTCATGGCCATTTGTCTTTGCACTTGGTGGAATTGTGGAAATTTAGATATGGATAGCATTACAACATTAGCAAAGCTTTTAGTTCACTTCTACTGGGCTTTTAATAAGCAATTTTTCTGGGCCTAAAACTCTACCAGTGTCTCTCTCTTACATTCCTATCTCCCCACAGCTGGTTATGGGGAATTACTTAGCAAAAATCCTTTCTCAGACTGAGATTGCACTGAGTTGTGCAGTAAGTGAAACTGTTGGCCAGAATAAACAAAGACTGCTATTGGTCTCCTAGTGCAGAGAATTCTGTGGTATTAACAATGAACGATGCACATCTTTGTGTAGAGCTTAGAAAATGCTAACAAAGGAAGTTGAAAAGTCAAACAATAAACATGGTGGTAATTAGTAAAATCTGGGATTACAGTTGCAGCTGACTTCAGCAGCATACTAAATATCCCTCAAAACCTCTGTCAAGCACGGGCAAAACAAATTATGACTGTGGTGTTACAGTGCAAAGAGCTCATGAGATGTACCTCATTTTAAGGACTGAGCTGTCAGAATCAGCAATTATGCATGTCCTAACAAGCATTCAGTAATCTGTTTGTAGTTCTGTGTAGTAATCAAGTGCTACTTTTATACAAAGACAAAATATTTGTCTAGTAACCTGGAGTTGTTTTAGGAAGACAACACACAAATCACTAGAAACGCTAAGATTTAATGAGAAGCTTTCGGGCCCGAAAGCTTCTCATTAAATCTTAGCATTTCTAGTGATTCGTGTGTTGTTTTACAAGTTCTGTAGTTTTTTGTTCGTTGTTTTAGGAAGACCCAGTGTATGACTGCATGGAATGAGACGGACAACAGTCCTTCCTGCTTTGTGTGGAATGGCCTCTCTCTCTCACTCCATGGCTTTCCATTCTGACTAAAACTTTTGCTGGCTTCATAATGACTTTAAGCAGAATTCCCTTATGGACATCTAGAGTGATTTCCAGTTTGGACAATATTAAAGAGACACTGTTTAATGTTAAAAGTTTATATAACAGAATGAATGAACTGGAGAACTTCTTTACCCTTGGAGAATTCCATAAATATATATTTACTGAAACTTTCTTCTGGTGCTGTCACAATCCTTCCTCATTATCAGGATTTAGTGCCTATCACATGTTCAGGCTCACCGAAAACTCGGGGGATGTGGATGTATTTATTCACAACCCTATCATATTGTGGCAAATCACACAAAGAACTACACTAGACCTTAGTGAAGTCCTAGTAACAGTAAATAAAACATGCTACTATATTTTAGTACATGGAGTGCCGTGATTACATACCAACATCGCAAAAAAGACAGCACCCCATCCTTCACTTGTTAAGATCAGGTATTGTGCTAGGTAGTTAAACCTGCCAGTACTAACTAGCAACCGACTAAGGCAAAATTAAAAAAAGATGTTTCTGCTTGCTGTCTTTGCCAGTAATATTACAGAAAGCCAGGGACACACAAGACAATATATTGCACTGTCTTTCTGGTACTGCTCGCTATGTGCTTTAAAGCTTTGAAAGCTGGTAAATCACATAAAAACACTTAGCACTTTTTTCTGCAACTAGTAGTACATGGAGCAGAGAAATCTCTGTGCACTACAAAGAATTATGATCAGATCTCCTATGATAACCCTTTATTATGTGTTCTCCACATGGATGCCAAGATTTCCCTCCCAAGCTTCGCTCTCAAGGTGAATTTTCTGGCATCCATGTCTCAGACATACAATAAGTCAGTTATGACTGGTGACACAGTCATAATCCCCTATATTGCAAATTATAGGTCCCTGTCTACGACTCCTGATCGTGGAATGTTAATCATTACATCTAATATGCTTCTTATAGGAGATTTTAACTACTCTTCCATCAACTGGCTAACTAATCCTAACGACAATAAATGTGCACAGAGATTTACTTTTATTAATGCAAATTCCTTTAACCAGGTAGTTCCCCTTCACACCAAATGAGTTAACCATCTAGGGGTTATACATACTAATATTTCCACAAACCTGCACTAACCTGGATATTACCTCTGCCCTAGTAAAGTCCAACCATCTAGCTGCGACTTCTTCCCTTTCCACAAGAACTTTACTGTGTTTAAAAATTACTCCAAAACCAGATGTTCTTCGTGTTTTACTGTTGCAGTCATCACATTTGGGTTATCCCTGCCAGGGTAGCCCTCGGCCAGCCTGAATACCAGAGACTTAGTATTTCTGCGTCAGTTGCTGTCACTTGAGGACTGACATCAGGCCATCAGTGGTAGAAAGGAAGGCAGCCGACACCATTACATCAGTCTTTCTTGCTGTGGAACCCAAAGCAGAAGCAGTTCGCATGAGAGCCGGTCGGGCGCTACCTGAGTTTTCGTTTCCAAATACTCCTTAATTGAAGGCCAGATTAAAGCATTTGTTCCTACCCATCACAAAACAGGTAAAAAAAAAATAAAAATAAACCTATATGGTGGAATTCCCTTATCACCAGACCTTTCAAGCAAAGGAAAAAAAGATGCTTAACACTTCTAGCCATCTAGAGCAAGTGTACATTCTCCCAGCACAAAATGGATTTAAATCTGGTTAAACAAAATCCTTAAAGATGCAATTTAGAAGTCCAAAAGCCTGCTATGAGTTAAAGGTTGACATTACAAAAGGTAATCACAAAGCTTTAGTTACATGTAGAGATTATGAGCAACACTCAATACTGTATGGAGCTTATAACAAATGGCTTGTTTAAGTATGTATGTGTTTATTTATTAATTGGTTAACTTGTTTGTTTGCCACAGTAGAACACCAATCTACCTTGACAATTTTCAGTTTGAAAACAGGGACATGCAGAATTAAAGTAAACAGATGCACAAGAAAAAAAAAATGACAATTCACTTTACATAAACAATATGTACAATAACACTACAGTTTTATAACAAACATAAAACCATTGTCAATATCATATCTGATAATTTTGCTCTAATTTTAACCTACCCACTTCTTGCACTTTAAGTCACTTACTCTTGAAAGCAATTTTTTTTTAATCTGGCCACCTTTTTTAAGCTATGCAAAGACAGGCCTTAACACGGAAGTAAGTCAGTTACACTGAGAACCCGTCTTTCGGAATCAGGGTAACCTTACACTGGGGTACATTACTTAAACCAAGACTATGTTTTTTGGAATTGGCCCCCAAGTCTAACAGAAAAAAAAATTACCCAATCCTCCCTCCAAAATTCCTACCACATATCTGTATCTTATATATTTAGTTTATTAACTCTAGGGGAGGTCTATATTGAAATATTGGACTGCTTTAACATCAAATTGCAAGATGTCAAAACACAAAATATCGAACTGGATTTTTTTTTTCAAAATGCTGGAAAAAACAAAACAACATTTTGTTTTTGCACAGGGCAAGCCCTCTACACTCCCTGCATATTATACATACCAACAGCAAGATGGCTGTACATTTGGGAAAGGGCAGAACCCCGATCCCAATAAATACTGGCATTTCAATGAAATGTCAGTTCAACATTCTGTGCTTTGATATCCTGCCATTCAACATTATGGCAGTTTTATATTTCAGCATGAACCCTCTCTGGGGATATACAGTCCCGCAGGACCTAAAGTCATGTGACCACTTCAAGGCACTGGCAAGTTTCCAAATGTTTTCTGTTTAGTGCCATCACCTATTTATTATAACATTTGTAAAATGTTTTACTATAATTTCACTGAAAGACACAATATTTTTGAGTTGTTTCATCAACTCATATGGCTGAAAATGTGAATGCCATTTTTACCATATGTCGAATATGGTAAGAATGACGTTCGACATTCAAACCAGTTCAAATGTTGCTGTAAAATCACTGTTAAAGTGAATGGTGATTTTGCAAGAACCATTCACTTCCATGCTTTTGCTTTTACGTATTCAGAAGGTTGTGGTTCGCTATTTTTACCAGTCACCCATGAGATTATAGGATTTTGAAATCTGCTTCAGTGTCATTCAAGAAAATGATAGTTGTTGTTGTTTGTCTTTTGGCTTTTTCCCGGTAAGGGGTCACCACAGCGGAACTCCGGTCTGCTAATGATTGGCAGTAGATTTTTACAAAATGCCGAGGTGCCAGCTCGACGCCCAACCTTCAATGAAGGCACGTCTATTTATGCATACATGTCTTTCAAACACTACCCAACCACGGGGAGGACATGTAGACTCCACACAGAAGGCACTCCCAAGCCAAGCTGAGAATCGAACGGGAGATCCTCTTGCTGTGATGTAACAACGCTACCGCCATACCACCGCAGCATATTCAAGAAAATGATAGCAAACCTTGTAAAATAAATCCTACTTGTTCCACCTAATTCTATACCATTACTGTACTCAGAAAAGTACATATCACCTTATCACCAGGAGGTGCATAATTCTGTTGTGTATCAGTGTATGTCCAGGTTAAGATACTGATGGGTGTATAGTTAGCAGCTGTCATCAGAGTTGATTAGGAAGATAAACTTCATGAAAGGTTTATTTCCTAGAAGCACTGATACGCTCCGCAGTGTTTAGTGACATTGTGCGAACCTATTTCTAGTGCTTCATAAAGGTTCAAACTTCTGTGGAGAACAACAGTGGAAAGGACAATATTATTGATGCCCATTATATCAAAGCTCAGGAACACTTGCAAATGGAAAAAATATCTTATCAGTTTATGTAAATCCCAGGCACTAAACTGGATGATTAATAAACATCTTAAATAAGACGCCTATATTTATATAACATTGATGTGACCCGATGTGTAGCAGTCACAATGCATTGCTCATAGACTGGTCTATATATTAGTGCATTCATCATACAACCCTGTTGTTCAAATAATTACGGTAATAAGAATATATTTGATATTGTCATTAACAATACATATCCACTAATGAAAATTTAATTTGTAAATACTATATATGATAGTGGTCATTCGGTGACAGTTTCCAATTTGTTAAAAATAATCACGAGGAGGAGGAAAAAATGGTGATCATTTACAGAAGTATATGTTGTAATCAATACTTGAGCACAACTGAGGACAGAAACCAGAAATGGCTGTGATGAAGAAGGAGCAGCACAAGAGTGTTTCATTCTTGGCAAACAATGCATCCCTAGATATATAATAAGAAGAATGATTAATATTAATAGCAGTTGAAGAATAACATGTTTAGAAGAGAGTATCGGTGAGATAAGGAAAAGAAGGAACAGTATAACCAGGAAGATGAGAGTAGCTCTTTAACACAGTGGGATTTTGAAATATAGTATCAGAAATAAGCAATCTGGGCGGGAACTAAGGAAAGCAAATGTGGGAGGGAACTAAGGAAAGCAAATGTGGGAAGGAACTAAGGAAAGCAAATGTGGGAAGGAACTAAGGAAAGCAAATGTGGGAAGGAACTAAGGAAAGCAAATGTGGGAGGGAACTAAGGAAAGCAAATGTGGGAGGGAACTAAGGAAAGCAAATCTGGGAAGGAACTAAGGAAAGCAAATCTGGGAAGGAACTAAGGAAAGCAAGGTGCAGCCTTGAAAAGAGAATATCAAGCAAAAAAACTTCTTCTTCTGTCAGCTTTTCCCATTTAGGGGTCACCACAGTGGATCACCTGTCCGCTCATGATTGGCAGTGGAGTTTTTACAGTGTTGAGTTGCCAGCCCAGCACCCAACCTTCCACAGAAGGCACACACACACGCACTCATGCCTAGGGCCAATTTAGAGTGTCCAATCCACCTACAGCATGTCTCTGGGATGTGGGAGGAAACCCACTCGACCACAGGGAGGATATGCAGTCTCCACACAGAAGGCACCCCAGTTGAGGATCGAACTGGAGAACCTCTTGCTGCGAGGCAGCAACGCTAACTGCTGCACCACTGCGGCCACCCAATATCAAGCAAAAAACGAAAGTGTATAAATTTGGGTTCTTTAAACGGCCAGAAACTAGAGTAGACAATAAAACAATGCTGAATCAGCTGGAGAGAAAGGTATGAAGCTCATCATGAGATCACAGACATCTTTGAAACTATTTACTCCAATTGTGTGTAAGAATGACAGAAGTTATGTTGAGAATAGTGTGACTACCCTGTTAGCTCCAGATGATGTAAAAAGATGGGAATGTCTGATAATGAATTTTAATGAGGAAAAGACTAAGGGTTGTATTCCAAAAAGACATAGTGTAGCTGAGGACTTCTGCCTTCCTTCATTGCTTTTCCACTACTAAATCCCATCTCTGACCTGGATATGATGTCATACGGTGGGGCACAGTACTACTTACACCACTCAAATCTATGTCAGCACCACCACAGTGTCAAGAGAACTTACTCACAAACATGTAGTCACCACTCTAATCTACATTAACACCATCACAATGTCAGGAGAATGTACTGAGACTCACAAACATGCAGCCACCACTCAAATCTTATGTCAACACCACCACAGTGTCAGGAGAACGTACTGAGAATCACAAACATACAGCCACCACTCAAATCTGTGTCAACACCACCACAGTGTCAGGAGAACGTACTGAGAATCACAAACATACAGCCACCACTCTAATCTATGTCAACACCACCATGGTGTCAGGAGAACATACTGAGAGTTACAAACATACAGCCACCACTCGAATCTATGTCAACGCCACCACAGTGTCAGGAGAACGTACAGAGACTCGCAAACATGCAGTCACCACTCTAATCTATGTCAACACCACCACAGTATCAGGAGAACATACTGAGAGTCACAAACATGCAGTCACCACTCAAATCTATGTCAACACCACCACAGTGTCAGGATAATATACTGAGACTCACAAACATGCAATGTAAATCTGATCTTGCGTTTGATGCATATGTGCAAGTAATATGGAAGAAGGTCGATTATATCTTAATTTTAATGCATTGTACAGTTTGCTTCTTCGGCTGAGATGAGCAGAAGTCATGGCATCTTTATTTAGCTCATTACGTCACATCACATCACGCCAGTCGCCCTGCTAGACAGGGGCCCAGGGAAGTAAATAGTGTGGGAAGAAATAGCCAGGGAATTGTTATGGCTAGACTTGTATAGGCCCTAGGGCCGATAGCCTAGTACCAACCTATGAACCTATTAATAAGATGTACCATAGAATTCAGAGCTTCATGTGTTTGTACATTATAACTAATTTAAAAAATTGTAGCAAACTCAATGGGTATTTACAAGGATATCTGCTGATCATGTACAGACTGAATACACCCAGGATCTTTGAAATCTGAAATTCTATTCTATCAGCTAGAGGTGGTCTTTTTAATGCCAATATAGCTATAACCAGTAAGACTTCTAGTACTAACTTCAACCTGCTCGCTTCTTACATGGCCTGAACACTAAGAACACCACCTTCCTATTAAATGTACAGCATCATATATTGAAAACAGGGATTCTTACATTAGAACTGCTAGGTACAGAGTAAGTTACCCTATTGCAATAGGTTGGCTGAACCACTAGAAACATTTCAAAGCCATACAGATAAACTTTATGGAGACAACACATTTTTTCCTTTTTCTGGCTACAGATCAGACTCTCTAATGGTTAATGTTTTGGCAATGTGCTTGGTTATGAGCTATGACCTATGACTTAGGACTATAGCTCTCAACTTTCTTTCATTAAAATCAGGGAAAAAAGCCAAAAATAATCAGAAAGAGATGTCCTAACTCCTACATCCTTTTAAAACGTTCTCTTAAAAATATAGATCAATATAATTAGCATCACTGTTTATTTTTTAATAAAATTAAGTATGCAGATATAATGCCTGATGTTATTTAATGACTTAAAACCACATCATTCTGTCACAAAATCATAAATTTGGTGAGGCTCATTGCAACCTTTAGAGCAATTAGGAAATGTCCATGAAAGTCAGGGGCAGTTAAAAGGTACGACTGAGATAAGGAGATGAAGTGTGTGCCCTTAAGAGACAACTGCCTTTTAACTGTACACCTGCTTACTTACAAAGAAATATTTCAGGCATGGGCAATGATGCCTTTCTAGCCTGTAAATATAACAAAAGAGTTATCCTTATAATAAGTGTCTACATTTTTTTTTTTTAATTAAACTAGTGTTTGGTTTAATATTATTATTAGTTTATTCCAGACATCATCTACTTTGTCAGAGAATCAGTCGGTACATCTCTTCTTCCTCTGTATTGGTTATCTAGTTGTTGTTGTTGTTGTTGTTGTGTCTTTCGGCTTTTCCCGGTTAGGGGTCGCCACAGCGGAACTCCGGTCCACTAATGATTGGCAGTTGATTTTTATGTGCTGAGTTGCTGGCCCTAACACACAAACTTCAATGAAGGTATGCCCATTCACGCACATCTCCAAAGAAGACGGTCTAGCTGAGAATCGAACAGGACAATGTCTTGCTGTGAGGTGACAACGCTATTATCTAGTATTCTTTGATAACACCTCGAATTACTAGAAGTATTTGTCTCTAACTACTTTATATTGTTGTTTAATGCCTTGCTTAGTTGTGATTTATATGCTTTGTGTATTTTGTATTTACTGTTTTGTTACCATGTAGTAGATAGCGGAGCTTTTCTCCTTGGGCCTCCACTGAAAATGGACATGTATCCAGTTGGACTAGCCCGGTTAACAAATGTAAAATAAATAAATAAAATAAATAAAATTATATACCTGAACAAGTTCTTCTATAAATATCTGTATGAGACCCTGTGCAAGTTCAGATATTTTAATCTTTTATAATAGCTTAAAGTTCACATCTGTACATGCCCTTGATGTATTCCTGTTGCACCCTTTAAAATTTACTCGCGACACTTTTCTTATAACAATTCCATATTATTATTATCATATTCATATTTGAGTCTAATGCAACTTTCAAACAATGATTTTAGAATTTATTTCATAGACTTAATAAACCTTTCTATACTGTCTATAATTTTACAACGGTCATTAAACCATTTGTTGATATGATCAGCAAAACTCAAAACTAAATCTACCCATATACCTAGGTGCTTAAATAAATCCAGATTTTCAGTCAGTGTGTGCTGTACTAAATATACCTCCTTCAGTATATGTCTCACAAATCTCGTACACTTAGTGTTTGACAATTTATTGCATGTTACTCTATTATGTCCAAAAATTCTATTTAGTCATTTTCTTTTGCAAACATTCTCTATCCGTAACAGTGGTAATCAGTGTTCCATTTTCAAGTCATGTGCATACAGACTGTAAAACACCTCAGATGAAAACTTAAATCAGAAAGGTACAACCTAAACAAGTATGGGCCCAGGAGACAGCCCTGCAGGACACCCTGACTTACTGTATGATACTTGTCAATTGTCATGTCCTGTACTTGAGCCATGCAACTGACCATCTTATCAAGATTACACTGACCATCTTATCAAGATTACATTAATACTCAGTTGTTCTAATTTATCAATTAATGTTTTGCACACAACATTATCAAAGGCTGAAGATAGATCTACCTGAATTATATCACCACACATGTTTTCATTCATAGCTATTATATTATTCTAAAACACCATGCTACCATTAGTTATACCTATTTTCAACATATGCATGCTAACAGAAGTACCATCCTTCCCAATTTTGACAATAATATATCTAAAATAAAATTGCCCATTATTTTTTCCACAAAAAGAAAGTAGACTTATGGGTCTTTATTACTCTGGACTTGTCCTATTCCCTTCCCTTTAAAGATGGATTTAACAAGAGCATGTCTCCAATCCTGAAGAATCTGTCCATATTTAAAAGATCTAGTGAATAACAGATGTAATGATACTATAAGTTTATGAAGTTATTAGTACAGATTACCTCCCACTTTGTGGCACTAAACTATTTTGTATAACAATTTCTAAACGTATCTACAGCATTTTCTGTTTCAGAATAAATGTATATGCTATATAAATAATTTTGTTGCTAATTTTGCTAAATCAGTATTACCATAGTCTGTCTGGTAAATTCAAACACTTTGGTATTATAATTTTTCCTTCCTGTGTTTCATGCCAGAAATGGAAGAATTTCTGTAGGTTATCAGCACTTCACTTTGGTGGTCTATACTCTCCAACTGTAATCTCTTCCAGGGTTGTCTTTACAGTAATTTTTACATAATCTACAGTATTGGTGTTGTCATAAAAGATTTAAGAACTATTAGTCTCAAACTCAAGTACAAATGCATTAATGACTTTTAGAACAGGTGAATAGGTGTTACTTGTCTGGAGTACAACCTTGGATTATTTCAGCCTATGAGTATTTTTTTTTCTTTTTTTTTTGAGAAATGGATTAATGTATAGTTTACATGTAAAGCCATTTTGACTAAACAGTTAAAAGTGATTAAGTTAGGGAGGCCTATAACTGAGGAAGGGTCTTTCAAATGTGTGGAGTAATGGTGAAGCCCATGGATGAACTACCAAAATATTTGCTGATTTTTTTGTTAAGTTGCATTAGTTTTGGGACATGTGCCCATTGTAAAGATGGCTTGAAGCTTAATTGGAAGTGTGTGTGATTTTTGAAAAATTCAGTGGTAGAACATTTGTATTAGGGATCCCCACATCTACAGTCCGGCAATGGTAGGTTCCTAAAGCAGCTTATCTGATACTTGTAAACTCGAGTTGCCAAAACAACATGTACTTCTATTATGCAAGCTGGCAATGCATGGCAGTGATTTGGTTTAATTATTTATTTGCACTTTTCTCGATTGCAGTGAGACTGTGCAACTCATGCATAGAAGCTATTGGTTATGGTGGGCTGGCTCTCCCGCACTAGAATATATAGAGGTTTGCCTCCTGCAAAAATCAACGTTTCCACTTTTTATGGCTTAATGTATTGCACTTTCTTATATTCAAAAATTTACGATATGTGACTCATTGTAGAATGAGACAATGCATATGATGAGTGTTCAGACAGATTAACAAATATTGTAAGGGAAGGTTGTTATAGAAAGCATTTAAAATCCATAATCTTGAAATGAATAGAACATTTCTAGTAGCGACTGAAGTTTACATCCTCTTCACCTTATGTGGATATAGAATGTTAGTGCAAGATCATTCCAGACCCCTAAATATCTGTACTTGTGATATTTTTGTCCAAGTTGTTTCTTGGAGGTACACCTAGCTCACAAAATAGAACAGTCTACTTATAAGATTAGGAGCATACTTAAGCAAACTAACAAACAGCTGAAGGGAACAATTAAGAACCTCAAAGCTAAGTATGAACTTAAAATAACCACTAAAACCAAAAATATCTGCACATCTCTCTTTAATTATGTCACAAAGCTAAGAACGAACATCTAAGAATGTTTAAAGCTAGTCCACAATAATGCTATCCGGTCTAACCAAAAGGAAATAGCTAATATCCCAGCTAACAAATTCAATGCAAATTTTACTCCACCTACAGTTATAGCTATTCCACAGGTTCCATAGTTCCAGGCACCCCCATTTAATTAATATGGAACAAGTTCTCTCAAACCTCTCAAAAACTAAGAATACCTCATCCATTATCTTGATAACATCCCAGGTTGCCAGACTATTAGTGGCAAAATATGGCCTTTCTGAACCATTATTTAATCTCTTTAATTTAAGTGGTTACATTCCTGAAGCCTAGAAAACAGCCACTGTAATGTCACTATGCAAGGGTGGCCCAAACACAGACCCCAGTAAGCATAGAACCATTACTCTCGCTAGCTTCATATGTAAAGCTATGGAGTACATTATCTCAAGCATCATTAATCTGCACATTGAAAATCTCCTAACCCTGGACCCTCATCAGTTCGGCTTTGTCAAAGGAAGGTCCTGCCTCTCTAACCTCATTAACGTCTTTTAAAAAGCAACAAGCAGTGCATATCTAGACATGACCAAGACGCTTGACACTACGCCCCAAGCAGGCATTATTGATAGACCTGTCTAAATATAAATTCGTGCAATATGTGGTGGAAAGCTAACTGACTGCCAGAATCCTTGGGGTTAGAGTCACAACTCTTCTGAAAACAAACATATTACCAGTGGTGCACCACAGAGCTCAGTTTTGGGCCCTGTCCTATTTGGTATACATTTCACAGACCTCTAGACCAGCACTCCTTACCTTTAATTAAATTTGCCGTTAACTGTAAACTGGGTGTTGTTATTTGAGCTTCAAATGACTCACAGTTGCTCCAACAAGGCTCAAATCACATTAAACAATTAGTGCAAGGAAAAAGGTCTCAAATAAAATGTAAAAAAATCTAGCGCAGTTCATTTTTGTAAGGAAAACAACTTCCCGTATAAGAGATGCACCCATCCAGTCAGATGCTGCTGCAAAACATCTATGCACTCTTGTTAATCCTTATCACTGACCGTCATGTCTCCAAGGTAATTCAGAAAGTCTTTTATCTGGTCCATCTGATTCCCAAAGGCATATCCAATAGAGCCAAAGAGGTCTTAATCTCCTTTACTGATATCTTATCAAACCCATTATTGAATATAATGCACCTTATTTGTTTAAACATATCACACAACTTGAGACACCTCGGACATTCATAACTAAAATGATCAGTGTTCTCAAAAATCTTAACTATCAGGTCAGACTAGCAGCCTTTTCTCTGTACTCAGTCTCTTACAGATTCCTTTTTGGAGATCTGTGTCTAGCCTTTCAATCCACCAAAGATCCAGTCCTATTTGATGATCTATTCCTTCCAGAACTAATGGTACCTCAAACTTTCATCAGCAGATAAATATGACACACATTGGCATGATAGATTTATATACCATCATATCCCTCACCTCTGGAAAAACGTCCACTACATGTCCAGCGAAGTAGCACTCTTGTAGGCTTGAGAATGTTACCAACTTCAACCATGAAACAGCCAGTTCTCCACTACCTTCACTGTTAAAATTTGTTGTTTCCAACAGGCTCCCATCCTTTTTTTTTTTTGTGTTAGTTCGACTTTTTATCAGAAAAAGTGCCTTTTGAATCCATGGAGATTTCCAAAAAATGTTCTGTAGTTTGAGAATCTGAACTGCATCTCACCGGCAAATAGATTTTCTTCCACTGACTCCTGCAAAATATCACTAATGTAAAAATACACTAGTCTTATTGAAAAATTCTGATAACTTATTTATTTTATTATTCCTTGAACAGAAAAAGGAAAGACTACTTGTCCATACGACCAGTGTGTAGAAGGGATAGGGCTCATGTAAAAACCCACTCCACCTCTAATGGCTGCCTAAATAATGACCTCTCCCAGTAATCTCAAACCAGTGAAAGGAAATGAATGGTTTGATTCAACAGGGAGGGGCAGATGATTGGCAAGCAGTGGGGGCAAAATATGGCAATTTTTTTTTCATGTATTTTGTTCATTTTTGCACATTGGCAACAGAAGCTCATACAAAGCCAACACAAATAATTATTTGTGACTAATTATAAACCACACCCATACAAGGGTTGTAGTATTCTAGAATATGTTTTTTTTTCACCAAAAGTACTCTCATTTACAGATGATATGTTTGGGCAATTTATTACTCAACCATCAGTAATATATGATGAGCCAATGTGATGCCGTAGTAACCCAGCGACAAAAGCTCATAAATTACATCTCATGTACATATATTCCTGTAGTACTTGTACTCAAGCTACTCAATGTTTGAAGCTAGTGCCACCAAAAAAAAAAATTGGAAGAGGGGTAAGTGACTTTCACCCTCTCAGTGGCAATCAGTCTTACCTCACCACCCAAACTTTTTTTCACAATGAGATCACTGAACCTCAAAAACAGCAGTCACCAAAGCCAGAGTAAAACCTGTCTTCTTCTTTCTCCAACTTCCAGAGACCCTGGATCACACAAAGCTCAGAAAGTGCAAAATAATCCTGTGTACATGGTCTAAAAAGAGACGTGAACATTATAAAATAAGCATATGACAAATCAAAGCCAGAATGCTCAAGTGAGTTCTGAATCAAGGTAGGTTGATCAAATGTCTATAAGCATATTACTTTACAAAAAGATATATGCACTTAATCATTTGCTAAATATTTTTACTATTAAAAGAAATCAAAACTGCAAATACTTATATATGGATTAATTTATAATGCATTTTGATATGCTCAATGAAAACTGTCTTGTTATTGAGAAAATGTAAATCGGATATATTCAGAAAATACTTTCTCGTTATGAAAACGAGCATGTGCAGCAAGTTCGCATGTACAACTCAGACGTTATTTTCTCATAGCAAATCCTTTTATTGCATAAAAATAATTCTCTAAGTTAGTAAATCTGCATGCAAAACACATTAAATGGAACATTCAAAGTGCACCATTTCTTCTAAGCCCTACTGTCCTCTGTCTTAAAAATAATTATTTTGGGTATTAAATTCGGCTTACATAATTCATTTTCCATAGAAGAGTAAATTGTCTTTCATGGCATCAAATTATTATTTTAATGACCTCCGGTTTTTGCTTTTGTATAGTACTTATGCTATTGGGTTTCATGTTTGCCATAAAAGGTTTTCTTCACCTACAATAACATATTTACACTTTCTATCCTTCTCTCAAAGATTAATGTCTAGAGTTGCCAAAATTCTCCTGTACACATGGTTTGCACTATGTCATCATGTTATGTCAAAACTAGGCTGAAGAAGTGTAACACAAAGGAAAAATATCCCAGAGGAAAGTTAAAAGATGTTTAAACTACACATCCAGGCACATACAGCCAAATGCTAGAAACGTGATATATTAATGTGCACATAAATTAATAACAGATAAAGTCTCACCACAAAAACACAGGGCAATAGGGAAAGGAAAGGAAGAACTCAAATGCCATCACGGATACATTGAATATTGAAAACTATTAAGACAAATTCATTCTTAAGAGAATTAAGACAAAAAGTGTCAATGTTTGAAGAGTAAAAAGGAGGGAACAGATCAGCAAAAATACTTAGAAAAAAACATATGATAAAGGCAACACAAAGTAACAGAACAGACCAGGATCTGTCGTACACTAATGCAAATAATAAACTTAAGATATCAGCACAGGCAAAAAAAAACTTAAGAAGATATGCAGATAAATATAAAGTTAAAGTACAAAATAAGCAATTCACTGATGACCCAAAAAAGTTTTATAGAGAATTGGGAAACAAAGCAAAAGGGATAGAAACACCAGCAAAAAAAAATAAAAGAAGAAATGCACCCATTTTGGAGAAATATCTATGAAGACCCTGTGGTACAGAACAAAGATGCTGATTGGACAGAAGCAAAAGAAACAGTAAGAAGTTCAAATGTACAGGATATGAAATGGGATAAAATAACGGCCAGAGAAACTGAATCAAAATTATTAAAATCTTTACATGAAGATTTAACCATTAATAAGAACTACTTGTATGGACATCCTGAACAGACACCAACCTGGCTAACAACAGGAAAAATTATACTCCTCCTTAAGAGTGAACCTGCAAGATATCCTAAAAACTATAGACCAATAGCTTGCCTTCTGACAATGTATAAACTATTTACTGGAACTGATGCCGACAGAGTTTATAGTCATTTAGAACAAAATTCAGTCATGGCAATAGACCAAAAGGGTAACAAAAGAAAGGCAAGTGGAACAAAGGACCTTTTGTTGTTAAAGTCATAATGCAGAATTGTAAAAAGGGGAAGAATCTAAGTATGGCATGGAAAGTTTACAAAAAGGCATCTGACAGTATCCCACATTTGTGGATAAAGGGGTGCTTACAGATGTAGAAGATACACCCTACATTGATGAATTACATTACAGTGATCATGAAACAGTGGCAAACCACTTTACAGCTAAGCCATGAAAAAAGAAAAATTGTTATCCCAGGGATAAAAATTCAAAGAGGGATATTCTAGTGTGACTGTTTGTCACCACTGTTCTTTTGTCTTGCCTTTAACCTATTAAGCGGTCTACTTAACAGATTAGGTCATGGTTACAATTTAGCTCCAAGAAAAACAACAAAGTGCAAACACTTGTCTTATTTTTCTGGATGATTTAAAACTATATAGTTCATCAGATGAGGAACTGAAGGCACAACTGCCAGTGGTTAGACCTTTCTCAATTGATATAAGAATGTAATTTAGTCTTGAGGAATGTGCAGAAACAACATTTAAAATAAAAAAACTGCATCACCAAGAAGGTATCAGTCAGGGACAGGAATGCAATATAAAGGAACCTGAGCAGGAGGGAGTGTATAAATATCTGGGAATTTAAGGACTAGCAATAAAATATGAACAAAATGCAAACTAAACTCAAAGAATATTTTAGAAGACTAAAATTAATACTGAAAACAGCCCTGACATCTAGGAACAAAGTCCAGTCTATAAACCAATTTGCTCTTCCTGTTTTCTAGTTACAATTTTGAGGTGCTTGACTGGCTTCAAACGGTATTGGATTGGTTAGACAGAAAAACAAGAAAAATGCTTCATGCTTATCAAATGCTATATATAATCAGTGTTTACAAAGATTATATTCCTCGTTCTGAAGGAGATATGGGCCTCTTTGAAACTGATTACATGCATAGATGTGCAATCGTAGGACTGCATACATATCTGCTAACCTCATCAGATCCAAACACAGTGAAAGTTTTAAAACATGAAGAGAATAAGTCTAAGATGACGTCCTTGCTTAGTTTAGCTGAATCATATTGGTGTCAAGTGAGAATGAAAATCAAACCAGAAGTACACAAAAATCAGACAGCAACGGAATGTGCCAAAAACAAAGAAAGAATATAAGTTGAAGTATCAGAGGAGAAGGCAAGAAATGTGGAAAAGGCATAAATATAGTTGCAAGCACAGAAACTTCTAGAACAACCTCATGGTGATCAGCATCTGATGCAGGAATGGTTAAGGAGAAGTTAATATTGGCGGCCCAGAGTAGCGGACTATGTACACACTGGTTTACAAAGTCCATTGAATGTGTGGGAGAAACAGACAAATTTCAGGTTCTGTAAAACAGAACTGGAAATGTTGCACATCTTGTTGCTGGGAGTTAATAACAGCAAAACAACCAGCAAATCAGCCACTAAACTCAAAACGTGTAGAAGAATATGTTTAATACCAAAAGTAGGTTAAAAACATCCACAGTTTGGCGTTTTCATCTGTAACATGAAGACATCATCAAAACTATGAATGTACTGTTTATAGAAGGCCATTTTAAAACGTATGTGCAGAAGACACACCTCTCATGTAAACCAATCACAACATGTTGTAGCTGAAATCAGTGTGAAACAGAAAAATAAAGTAACAACACTAAAAATAAGTCAAAACTTTTAAAACCTGAACCAAAACACAAAAATACAAACTAGGCAAAAAGTAACTAAACAAAAATGTTTGATGAAACACAAAATCATATTCTGTTGGTTCTCCTTTTTAGTTCACTGCTGATAAAAATACTGTCATTTAAACCAGGAAAGTTGGTAGCATCCAGCTTAAGCTGCCATGACATTTCTTGGTGAAGCAGTTTACTCTGTCACTCCCCTTCATACGGAGAACTTTGTATTTGTTCGATAACTAGAAATGTAAACTTGGTGAATTTGTCACAAACAATGGAATGCCTGGCCAGTGCACTTTTACTGTCCTTACATTGGATACTGTAAACATGTTGATAGATATGCTTGTTCAAAGCGTTCTTATTTTTTCCCCACATAGAAAGCAGGACAAGATGCACATATAGCCAGGTAAATAACTCCATGATGCACAGAAGAATCAAATCTACTTAAAAGGGTGCCATTGTAACAAGTGTTTATGTAAAGGCACTGATGACAATGCCCAAGGTGGATAAAAATCCCTTATGATGATCAATAGGTTTTCTCAAGAAGGGATTTTATGTTAGATTTGTTTTAATAGGTAAAATATGGTGGTGTAGAAACCCTTTGATGCTTTCATCACTTTGTTGCATGAATCAGTTCTTCCACAAAATCCTTTCAATGTCATAAACATATTTTTCTACAAGTTTCGAGTTCAGTGGCTGATTTGCTGGTTGTTTTGCCATTATTAACTACTGTTTTCTTCCAGTACCAGAGCTGCACTCTTGTTTCATCCTTTTGTTGCTGGGAGTGATACATTATTGGCAGAGGGCCTGTATACTGAAAGGCATAATAATGCGGAAAGATTGTTGCATTGGGGATTGTGCAAGCATTGAAATGTTGAAGTAGCACTGGAAACATGAGCCACAAAGCACTATAGAAAATGATGAAGTTTATATCACATGGGATCAGCCATTACCAACTGTTCAAAAAATAAATACAAGAAAACCAGATATAGAAGTACATGAAAATAAAACATAATTAGCATTGATCATTGAAATTGCTACTCCCAGTGATTACATTGTCTTATGTTCAGAGAGACAGAAAGCTAAAATATGCCAGGGTCTAGGGGGCACATCCCTAATGTTGTCCCTGGCCAAAAAAATTCATGTCACAGTAGTGAGTGTCAAAATTTGCTGCTATAGTCAGAATTTTCATTATTCTGTTGAACACTCAGGATCCATAGTTTTGGATCATGCTGTTGTGGTAGGGAGCCATTTCACTATGTATGTAACCACCAGACAAATGCTTTTATTCTACATTTTTCCCAGTTGTTTGCAGGTAGTAATAGCAACAGAATGTCTAAGGAAAATGCATCTCCCTGCGTGTGTATTGTTTACCTCAGTATGAGTAACAGGGAAAACAAATACTCTGAAATCCTTATAAACTCTGTAAGGTCAGTAGATGATCTAAACATAAATGCTATTCAAAACCGTACAAAATTGAAAAAAAAAGAAAAAAAGTGTGGAGGCAAACTGCTTCTCATTAAATTAGCTGAGATGTAATTAGTACCGGGGTCTAACTAAATTAACTTACATTTTATAAATATTTAAATATGCACACTTATTGCAATGTCTATTTATATGTAGTACAGATTTCTGTTCATAATTGGTGTCAGAAAGCCAGAAAGAATGAAAGAAATAAAAATTGACCATAGAATGACTTGGATGAAAAAAAAATAATGTGGTGTATACAATGCAGATGTGAAATGAAGACAAGCAGCTTTGCAATACATTTTTCAGGAATAAAAAAGTCAGGCAAGTAAAATTATATAAACCAAATGGTCGTCTGTCTGAAAAATAAAAATCTGCACATTTTTGTGGTGTCATGTAACCACATAAACCAAACAAAACAATGCAGTATCCATGAAAATCCCCAGAGTTAAGTCAGTCTTCACGTAATACAGATAAATAGCACTCAATGCGCAATTGTAACATTTTTAACTTCCAAACTGCTTCTTATATTGAAGTCTCTCAAGGATTAGGTTGAGTCTACATTTCCAGTCCGTTTCACTAAGTTTTAAATACTTAAATGTAAATATGTTTTATGTTTAGAGTAAGGTTTAGTTTAATAGACAAAAAATATGCTGTTACAGTTTAAATACTTTATTACTTTATCTTTACTTAGTTTAAGTATATTCTCTTTAAAAGGTCCTGTCATGTTTTTTTTTAGCTCTAAAGTGTTTCTTCTACACATGACCAGAATCCTTGAGTACACTGTTTATTGATCCAATGTTCTGCTTATCTCTCTGAATAATAGCAGTATGCATTCTGATTGAATATAGAAAAAATGAATTTGCAGTGAAATTCACACTCTGCTTTTACATGAGAAAAGTTCACACACACCCTCTCGATGCAGAGAGCTTTGTTTTCCAAACCCCCATTACAAATTACAATCAATTCTGAAGTCATTGCACCTTGGGAAAAGGAAATTCCCTAAATTTAATGGTATTCAGCTCAGATAGATTTTCATTACCCTTGGTGTTTGCAGTCACAACATTCCCAGCAGCATTACAACTACCACCATTTCTTAATCAGCCAACAAAATGACCTTTGCAGTTCCTTCTATCCATTAATCCAGTAGCTAGCCTGCAATCATATGGACCCCAGCAAGCCCCCCCCATACCCTCCCCAAAACACGAGGTGCCTCATTATTCCTCTTCTGCCCTTGCCAGCTGTAACAGGTGCCCCAAGTGACTAGTCAAACTCAAGTCACCTGGCTCATGTACCAACAAAGATCTTTACAAAACAAACTGCAAAATAAATAAAATAAATACTTATAGTGGTATTATCACAGTGTAATAGTCCGGCTGAAATTAATATTGTTATAAAGGCACAAATTTTCTTAAAAGTGACACAGTTCATAACTATAATTCAGTGCTTGGGGGGTATTACGGTAGCATAATGGCTGTTCTTGATCCACAGAACCTTTAGACATACCAACACAATGCTGACCACTGCCCATAGTAATTACCCTTATCATAAATTATTGTTTAAGGCAAAAACTGTCAAATGTTTTCAGCAGATGTTAAGTGCCAGGTAGGCAAATTACATGAAGGGTTGGAGTATTCTTGGCTATGCATCGGTATTCTATGTGTAATGATGGCTATGCATCAGTATTCTATGTGCAATTACAGTATTTGTCAGTAATTGCAGTCAATAAATCTGTTGAAGCCTTCATACAAAAAAAAATTGTCAGAAAAGAGAAAAAAAAAAAGCAAAATTATGATCTCCGTGATCAAGATATTTCCTTCTGCTGGTTGCAAGTGGAATGCCAAGCAAAAGGTATGTGAGTAGCACCCACTCTTTGGCAGTGGTGCTGGGGATTGCTTACCCTGGCCTGTGATATAACCAGTCTGCACTGTGAAACCCAAACTTCTAAATAATTAGTGTAAGGAAGTGTAATAAAAGAAAAATACTTCTTATTTTAGCAGGGGATGATGATCTCCATTGAAATCTCATGATCACTAATTGGGTTGTAGAAGTTAGGATGATATAGGAACCCGACAAAACGATGATTGTTTTTTTTCTTACTTCAGCAAAGAAAAAAGTGATATTTTCTACTCAAACAATGTTGCACTGCTCCGATTTCTCTAGTTCTGTGTTTGTATTCATGAAAGTTAATGTAGTGTTAAAACAGAGGTTTCATTTCCAGACGTTCTGATATTCCTGTACTGGGTACAAATGAGTGAGAAGAGAATAGCTTTAAGAGTCCTTTAATTGAATCTCGGTTTGACGGTCTGGTCGTATCTCAGAACTCACAATACTTTCACTCTCATAAACACGCTGAATTTGTTTTTTCAAGATTAAGTGTCCCTGGCTGGAGGGATCTCGAACAGAAATCTTAAATGCACCATTGCTTTTTTCTGATTTGGATTAGTATGAACATGCCACCTGGACTGGATATATCTTCTCCAGTACCAAAGATTGCTTGTCAGGACGAGTGTAGGCCAGTTTGCTTTATGTACTTTTAAAGTTAACATTTGTACTCCAACTGTATTTCTTGAATGATGTATGTCACGTTTGTATTGTACTCCAGTTGTATTTCTTTGTTACTGTTCAAGCTTTCTCCGTGGTCTTCTTCTGAAAAGGCAGTCATACTATACTGGGTACCAATCCAATAAATACAAATAAAAAATAAATAAAAGTTGGAGCTGAAAGAGGATCAAGAAACAAAAGTGTGGCGCTTAACTGCAGTGTGATAAACATCAGTCCATTTATCTTCCTGTTTTACATGAAATGCATCAGTTTAAGGGTATATGAATTATATGCCTATGTACAGGGTCAGAATATTAATCTAAGCAGACCACTTCCACACCCTGTGTCACAGACACAGTAAGTAAGCAATAATATCTGACAGGGTGTGTGTTAATGTGTAATTAAACGCCCACCCAGAGGTGTTATGTGGCCCGACACCAGAGATGGAGGGCTTTTACACCCCCTGGAAGGGCATTAATTACACATTAACACACACCCTGGAGGGCATTATTGTGCTTAGAGTATGGGCTGTCTGTAAAATTGTTGTGTTTTACTTATTTTAAGTGTTATGTTTTTTTATGTAAAATAGTTCCTCTGCCTAATGTTTCAAACGTTCTGTAGTATATGTTAATGGTGTTGCAGGAAGCATTTTACATCAAACATGTATAAAAAAAGTAATATGGTACTTAAAAGATAAATAAGTAAAACAACGATTTTAGAGAGAGCCCATTCTCTCTCTCTCTCATACACAGTCTCTTCTGCTTTCACACACACATACACGCACACAGTCTCCTCTGGTTTCATACTTGCATCCACTCACACAAACATAACTCTTAACCTCTTAGTACAAAAAAATATGGACAAAGCCAAAAATAACAGCGGGACAAAGCCCCAGAATTAAGGACAAATTTTATATATTGCTCTTATATACCTAGAAAGTTGCTATAATAAAAGGTCTTGTATTACCAATGCATAAAGCCTAAAACTCAAATGCCTGTCATTATTTAGTGAATTCATTCTTCACTGATTTGCCACAAAACTTCAGAAAACCACAAATTGTATGAGGAACAGACAAAAAATATGAGGAAAAAATCTGGACAGTCTGCAAAAATTTGGACAGTTGAGAGCTATGCACAAACGACTGCTAAGTCTCAGTCTCTCACACACAGTCTCCTCTACATGCATTCACTCACACACAGACAGAAACAAACACACTCATACACACAAATACACACACAGTTTTTTTCTGTTTATTTGTTTTTAACACTCACTAAACAGCAAAATCACTGCTTAGCAAGTGTAAAGAAATGGCGGACGTTAGTTTTTTTTGCAGTCCGAGCTCCATGGTAGCTTGATATGCTGCCGTGAAGCAGTAGGCTCATTTTTCAGCAGCCATTACTTGTACATTAATATCCTGCTGGAGAACAGTCATTCTCCAATCAGGGTGTTGATGTACAGTTTGCCCATTCTCTAAGTAATATTAAACTACACTTCAATGAAGGTTTTTAACACATCTGCACAACACAAAATAATTGACATGAGATGAAGATTATGAGGCTCATCCACAAAGTATTTCATCAAAGCACTGAGCATCTTTATGTACAAGGTGTTTTGTTTTTCCATTATATCATTTTTGAATTAATCATATGTTACTACATTCACAGATTATTAGATGAAGCATTTGTATTGTGTTCACTGTTTCAAATGCTTCTCTAAGAGTAGTCCAAAGAATTGTTTAGGTCATGGGGAAAAGGACTCCATAATGAATGGTTTGAAAAAGCTTTTTCTCCCATCATGAGATGTATCCTTCCTATAGATAAAGAGCCATCATTACTCAGACAGAACAGATTCTGAATTGCTACATAGTAGAGTTTGAATATAAAGGAGAACAGTCACAATTGTGAAACGGAGGAAGACGGTGTTTTACTGAGAGCCACCCAGCCCACCTTCTCCGTACAACAATATTCTTTACATTAGAAAATAAAATTCTGCAAAATATTTTGCGTAGAGTTTTAAGAGAACAGATTCCGGATGAAATAGAGTTAAATAGGAGTAACCCATATCCATATGAAAAGTATCATTGCTTCATACATTAATAAATAAGCAGTTTTTATAACTGGCATTATATTAGTGGTAACCTTTCTGGCTCAGGTAGCAAAAGTGTTAAAATGACTATTGAGATGTTAGTTCAAGTGATAAGATATTTACAGACTGGGACAGTTTCCAAGCAAAGTCCCTCATGTTCAAACGTTGCCTGGTTAAGTAATTTCTTCAGTTTTGGAGTGTTACCAATCATAATGACTTATGCTTGTAACTTCTCCCCCTAGTCAACAATGTTAAGCTCCTGATCACTTTGGAGACTCTCTTAAATGTCAGAATATGATAACAAGAACTGGTTTTGGAGAAACTATTAATATCAGTTGACAACTAATGTATACACTACAAAAAAGAGTAAGGGGTATGCAAATGAGCCTCAAAAAACATCCGATCCAAAATACAGAGTTGCTTGGATTCATGCTCTAGAACTGATGCCATATTGTGGTACTAGGGGATACTGCTGTCCTGAGGTACCCTTCTTCAGAAGAGATGTTGAACTGAGGTCCCATCTGCCTGAGATAATGGTAGATTAAATGGCAAACATACGTGCATATATATGTATATATTTCATAAATAAAATGAAAGAATGCAAAACATACTCCATTGAAATGAATCAAAGAAACATTCATTCTCGTTTGCATTTTACCATTTTTTTCTTTTTTTACGTTGCATTATTTATAATAGCTTTTCTTGATTTCTTATCTCTCCATGTATTCTTCATCCCTTATATAAATCTCTAGAAGTTATTGCTTTCTTTGTTAAACACCATTCCTCCACATCTAGCTAGCAATATTTTGTAAACACAGACAATGTTGTTGTTTGTCTTTCGGCTTTTCCCTGTTAGGGGTCGCCACAGCGGAACTCCGGTCTGCTAAAGATTGGCAGTAGATTTTGACAAACGCAGAGGTGCCAGCTCAACATTCAACCTTCAATGAAGGCATGCCCATTTACACATGTCTTTCGAACGCCCACCCAACCGCTGGGAGGACATGCAGACTCCACACAGAAGGTACTCCCTGCACTCCAGTGGAGAATTGAATGGAAGAACCTCTTGCTGTGAGGCAACAACGCTACCACTGCAGACAATAATGAGACCATATTGTTTAGAATTACTAGAATCTGTTCACTAAAACTATTGTCTCCTTCTACTCACTTCCATTTCAAAGAAGCAACCTTTACACTATTTTTTTCTGTTTATACCCATTGTATCTTGTATTATACTGCCGTCTTCACATGTGTCATTTTATGTCCTATCTATAAAGCATAGTTTGCATTCTGATCATCATACTTTTGTTTTTTACTGTCTTGTGTGCTTTTATCTGCAGGCTTCTATCTTTCTTCTTTCTGGGTCATCTTTTACATTACTATATAATTCCTAACTTACTTTCCACTTCACATCATAATTTGTCTTCCATTTACTAATTTTCATTACAAGTCCTTTCATTTCCTCATTAAATCTTAATATTTGCACATATATTAGTCTTCCTCTCCCCCAGGCTTAACACTTGGTCAAACACATCCTACCTTCCATATGACTGGACCTTTCTTTTCTCTATATAAATCTTCTATAACTACAATTGAAAATGCATTAGCAGTTGTATAATATTTATATCACTTGGTGATTTTTCAATGTACAGCTTTGTGCTTTTTTTCCTCCAGGGTCAAGTACTGATCTCCATGAACCTTTTTCACATTCAATCCAGAAGTGTCTGGTTAAGTGAAATGTTCAGAGTCACACAGATAGGGAATGGAGGCTGAGGGAATCTAACCTTGCAGCATTAAACCTTACTAAATGGCTTGATAACAGCCTCCTTCATCCTCTAAGCTAACCACCAGGCTTTATTCTTAGGTTCTTCTATATCACCATAAAAATAAATAAGCTCAGATCACAAAAAAATGTTAGCATTACATAAGCTTGATCACAATGTGGCTTGGAATACATACTCAAGTGTTTTACAATGCAAGTTTAATGTGGCAAAGATAAGTATTTTTCTTTTTTTTTTTTTTTTGTTTCCTTTTTTATTAATTGGGTCAAGTTCCCATGAGACCTTTGCACCCTCACACCACATTTTCTACTCTGCAAAGTCAACAATTCACTCAACCAACACATATGAGCATTAGCACCTCACACACACAAGATGTGTTGTGGTGAAACAAGCAAGAAAAACTCAAACTTTTACACTACAGCAGCTGGCATACATGCTTGTGTGCTCCAAGGAATAGCATGCAAGTCTCAGGTATGTCCTGCATATACGTGAAAATAGAATCTGCAGAATGACTTTTATGTTTTTTTTCTGGAAAATCATCAACGTTAACAATACCAACTTAAATAAATATATTTTAAGAATCCATAATGGTTCAGTATCAACATTCTGCTTCACCTTAGCATTTCCCCTTCCATTATATCTACCTTGCCATATATTCCTTCACAAATGAAAATTCCAGCCCTCAAAACTGTGCATTTGTTTAAACATCCCATTTTAAACCCAAACCTTCACAGTTTTTCCTGTTAATCTATAGCCCTGTTGTATGTGGATCCTTTTTACTTTTCTTAGCATCCCATTAAAGATCAGTTTATGTTTTGTAATAATATTTAGGCCATATCCATTAAGTGATAAACAGGATATTTATATATACCCTGATAACATTTCTTATATCTTATTGCAACATCATAAGCTTGTGAAACATTTAATACAGAACTGTAATTACTATTAACAAATGCTTTTCTTGTTTCTGTATTTGCTATCAATCTCCTTTCCCCTTAACTGTATACTGTCTCTAGCATCTTTCGTAATACATATGCTGTGTATCTTACCCAATAGACTATTACAGGCTCAACCCATTCCCCACCTTTACTGCATGCTGTTCTTTGTAAAGTCTTTGCCAAAAATGTATAGTTACATTTTAAGAAATTAGTTAGCCTTGAACAACATAATTAATCTTCATCACCTTTTCTCATAAAAAAATATAATAGCATGCATCCATTCACAAAGCCAGGAATTTTACATTTTACCCTTTAACCCCATGGCCCTTGCCCTGTAGCATTCCATAATGTTAGGCACATAGTGAATGTCAATGCGGCATATCATTCACCTTTCAAAAATACCCTTCCCTCTCCTGATCTGAGCCCTCCCAGAAAATCCCCAGATACCAGTAGGGATATTCTAACACAGGAAGTGCGCCTCAAATGTGCCACATACTACCATCACTGTGGCAAGCTGGCATTACTTCATCATTCCTCTCTTATTCCTACCCAGCTCATCCAGTTCCAAGGCTGCTAATCACACCCAGGGCATTTGGGTTGCACTCAGGGCTTTATTCATCTCTTCTAATGGAGATGGCTATTCCTCTGTTACTTTTATTTCTTTACTGCCATGCATTGTCTAATTATCTTTTCCTATAGGTATTACATAAAATTACGAACGCTTTCTTTCAAAATGTGATTTTTTTCCTCTTTATTATATATTTAATGTTCCTGTTTTACACATCTCTTCTATGTCTACTATAATATTTCACACAGATTTTCTGTACATTTCTTATACTCCTCTGGGTTACTCATTGGTCTTTTTCTAATTATTTCTATTACTTTTCTATCAATTAATATAACCAACCATTTCACCCAGCTGCTACAAAGAATGTGGATAGCCTAGTCATATGTTCCAACAGCTGTTAAAAAGGATTATACCTGTAATTGGACAACCCTCCTCTCGTCCCAAATTTGTGTAATTCTGTTCCATACTTGTTTTTTTAAGTTCCTTCCAAAACTTGCTTCTATTATCTTGTGATCCAAAAAGCATGGTTAAAGGCTTACATTTTGAAAACACAGGCATGTTTTCCTTAAGAAAGACATAATTAACAACCACCAGGATGAACTTCCCCTTATTTTTCTTAATGTTCCTTCTTTCAGTCTTTACCTGTTCTCACATTGTTGCGTTGATGGCCCCAGATTTTTCACACCTCACTACTAATTATTATAATCCACTCATACTCTGCTACCATTCACTTGCTAAAAAAGGTTTTGTTCATTAAACTAATTTCTTGCATTTATTTTCATTTAGTAAGACCATATAAAGTCTCACTCTGTTTTCCATATGTGAAATGCCCTTATAACTGGACAATCTGAATGTTTTGCGTTGAGAACAAAATGCAGCATATATGATTCTTGACAAAAATACCAAAACACTTCAATACTCAAAAGAAATTATGTTTCTATTCTTCCATTTTTCTGCATATAACTTCTTTCCTGTAAAACTATTATATCCACCTTAATTTTTAAACTTTTTTTTGCAGTTTCTATGCTTTCCCATTATGTCATGCTGTTTATATTAAATGTTACTGATTTCCACCCAAACCTCTTCATGCATCATCTGACCAGCTGTTGCGGCTGCTTTTTATTGTCTCCTGCAGATTGTTTCTTCTTCATATTTAGCCTTAATATCTTTCTGTAAAATCTTATATTTTCCATCTCTTTATCCTCTTCTTTTCTATATTTTAGTTGCTGCATCACACTCTTTTTAACAGTTATAAAGTCATAATTTTCTTCCAGTATATCTGTGGATTTTACATGTCACTTCATTACTCTGAACCTGTATATTTTGACTTTAATTTATACAATCCCCTTCCTCACAATTCTTTGAATTTCACACAGCCCAAGTGCTGATCTTTTTAAGACCAAATTTCATTTAACAAAGTTCAAAGATATCCCATATGTTTTTCTTTTTTTTTTTCTGTAGCTATTCAGCACTTAAATATTCTAATTTTCCACATATTATGGCATTAGATTGGCCTGCATATTTCACAACACATCATTTGCTTCTATAATAGTTTTACTTCAGTAATGCTGAAGACCACAGCCGGATTCCAGCCAACTTTCTACAATCATAGCTTTGTATTTAATATTCACAATGACCTCTATTATTACAATGCTTTTAAATACCATTAGCTGAAACTTCTTCATTCAAAATAGCAAATTAACTATTTTTTTTCTCATTTTAGTGTTATGAATAGCAACAAGTTCCAAAAAAGAATGCTTTTTCTTTTCTCAGGCTCAAGCTTCTTGTTCAGAAACAGATTTTCTATCAAAACTCTGGCCATAGTGAGCGAGTGAGTATGGGCTAGTGCTCTTCTGTCTGATTTGTATACTGCAAAATAAGCTGTCATCTTCCCATTGACAGTGCCTTTCTAGGGATACCTGTTTACTCTACAGAAATGTTAATCTTGCCATATTCTTTCTTGGGCGACTCTGATTCTCATTTACCCTATGGAATTTAAATTCATTTAGTCAGTTGTATCCGTTTAAGAACTTAAGCTCTTTTCTCTACTCTGTAAATGCATCTCTGTTTCACACATATCTTCTCCATACTTGCACATGCTAGTGACACAGCCAACTCTCCAAATGATATTGCACATTTTTTTAATCTTGTTAATGCTCTCCAAGGATCTCAAGACATCAAGAGTTACTGATCATTAGAAATTAACTCATGTTTGGCTTTGTCTGTAACCTCAGACCACATGCTATCAAGATGCATAGAAGAATTCTGACTCTCTTTATTAATTGCACTGTATTCTTATTTAGAATGCATTTTTCCTTACCAAGCTCTATCACAAATTCAATAATTTGTTTATTCCATTATTTCTGCAAATTCAGCTACTCAGCCATCCATTATCTGATTCAAGAAGGTATTCCTGTCCACTGAAAATGTAGTCATCTGCACAAGCCTGAGAGGAGAGTACATCCTTTTCCAAGCAGTCCTAGCATATAAGAAACTATCTCAGATCTCATCTGGAAACAAACTACAGTAATAGTCAGCTCAACCATCAAAAATGTAAATAAATAAAAGTATAGCTATGGTGATGATAGTGTCTGCACTTGAGAGAAGTGGGCCAGTTGGCTACCCACCTAATGACGTATGGGTTAATCTCCAGCTGAGAGAGTTTGTCAATGATCCCTGAGTGGATGATTGTGCCAAAAGCCTTGACTAAATCAAGATAGGTGGTATGTACTGCTTTGACCTCATCCAGGGCTTTGCTGACTTTCTCAAAGAAGTCCACCAAGTTTAATAAGCAAGATCTACCTCCCAACCTGGTTTAGTTTCACCATATTGCAGCTCTCTTCAGTGAAGCTGGAGACCAAACGAAATGCTAAAAATGCTCCCAAAGTATTGAGAAGTCACCAGACCTTTGAGCTCTTTTCTGTACTCTGTAAAAGCATCTCTGTCTCACACATATCTTGGGGTTAGAGAAGGGTAGTAAGTTACTAGTACAGTGACAAGGGGGTAGGTAGTTAATAGTCCTAGTACAGAAGGAGGTAAATACAAAGAATACAAGCTTCTACCAGGTCTCAGAACAACACACACAACTTTATATAGATCTACATAAACATTTAGACATCTCCTAAACAAGGCTACTACTGGTTAAATAAATGCTACAGATGAGTTCAATACAGTATAAGAGGAAAGTAGGATGTAACAAAGAGTCCCACAAGTAATAAAATGACAGCAATTTTGAACACCTACATATTAGGTTCAGCTTATCACCTGAGTGCAAGAATGGTCGGTACAGTACAATGAGCCTAATGTTGACAAGCCCAGAGCCAGGGTCAACTAACACCACGGACAGCAACCAAGAGAATAGGTTCATAGATTTTTACCAGGCTAACAACCACTAGGGCCCTTTACAAGCGTAGCCATACACTCTAAACCATTTGGATCCCAAACTATGATGGGCATCAAAAAAGGGGGGTAATTTAGTAGGGAAGTAACTAAGGATTTGTGGGGGGGGGTGTTAGCATAAAGCCTTTCTTATTTGATGGTCTCTGTCCGTAAGGGACATGGGGGCCAGACTAGGGGCAAATTAATGATTTCCCATCCAATTGTCAAGGTTTCGTTTGAACAGGGTCAGAGATGAACTCTGTTCTACATGGATGGGGAACATATGCCATAGTGTGAAGAACCTTTGGGACACATCTGTCCTTCCAGGATGTTCCGTTTATGTCACAAGTGAAGTTCAGATCCTTGGATCTAGTGCTGTCGGTTTTGTGCATGCTCAACAGATCCATCAGGGCTAGGTCTGAGGAAGCCCTGTAAGCCACACAAAGATACCCTTATCAGCAGCCTGTAGGAGACTGAAAAGAGTGACAAAGCCTTTGAGTGATCAGTGCAAGACAGGGTATTTATGCCCTGAATTCTCCTGGCGAGAAACCTTTGTGGGTATTCCAACTGTTGCAAGTGTCTGGTTAGATACATTCCAAAGGGGGCACTGTACTCAGTGAGGGTACTATAACTTAGCCATAAGTTTGGTATGATATAATGATTTACTTATTATCTTAGCTACAGGTACGTGTTGATCAAAGGCCAGATTACTGTCTGCATATGTTCCCCAATCTCTTTCTACACATAGATGCTTAGGAGAGTAATTAACTTGGGTTGAGAGTTTCCTAAATGACATTATAATGCATTTTTAACATTGAGTTTTAGGCCATGCCTTTGGCACCAGTCATTTGTCTGAGTTAAACCCTCTTACAAGATGTTGGTGTCTTGGGGATAAAATCCATTATAGCTGCAAATTTACAGTCATCTGCGAATCTAGTAAGCCAGAGGCCTTGAACATTAGTCTTGACTTCTGAGAAGTAGATGACAAACAGGAGTGGGCTCAGCATAGAGCCCTGAAAAAACACATGAGCTTGTCCAGGATATGAACCCCTAGACCAACAAGAATGTAGACACAGTACAAACAGAAAAATTGATATAAAGCACTAGTAACTGTCACAGTGGAAGGAATCAGTTTTTTGCAAAAGGAGTTAAAAGTACAAAAGCTAGCTTGAATAAAAGTCTGTAGTTTAGGCGAAGCAGGCATGTTCTGTGTTCTGAATACTTATGGTAAATGTTGCTGCATCGTCATATGCATATTCCTGTATATACAGCGTGATACTCACTTTCTCTTGTTTCAATTCACCTTCTGTGTTTCAAAAATAGATAAATATGTAGTTAGGTAGATGCGGACATAGAACTATTGTTTTTTCATTGATTTAATGATATATTCTCAGCTTGGCTAGTCTAAATATGGACATAGCATGCATACATTATCAAATTAAATAAAATAGTAAAATTTGTATGTTGACGCGGTGGTGGTGCTGCGGTAGCGTTTTTGCCTCACAGTAAGACGCTGTCCAGTTTGATTCTCAGCCAGAGCGTCTTCTGTGTGGAGACATGCATGAATGGGCGTACCTTCGTTGAAGGTTGTGCGTCAGGGCTGGTAACTCGGCACGTAAAAATCAACTACCAATCATTAGCAGACTGGAGTTCCGCTGTGGCGACCCCTAACCGGGAAAAGCCGAAAGACACAACAACAACAAAAGTAAACTTTGTATGTTATTAAGAAAGAAAGTGTATTTAGTTGAGAGTACTTTGAGGTCTCTTAAAACATTTGATGGCATCTTATCTGCAATTAGAAGTACTAGAGAGCCTGGATGCCTTTCAGTTAGAAAGACATGATTCACAATGTATTTTGCAATATGACTAATGCAGTTTAAGTCTGTTTGCTTGAAAGTGACTTGTTAATTCTATTAGGACACTCGTATAGAAGTCAGAATTAAGGAGGAGGTAGCAGTTCTATCCATTTATGTACTCCTGTGTCAACCCAGACATATCTGAGCCAGATACTGGTTTATTTTTGCTTTATAATTTTTATGTCCTGCCTTATCTTTTATGATCTCAGATTTTTCTGGGGGAGTTTTTTCTGCTCGTTTTCTTTATGTGGGCAATTACACCAATCACTTGTATTATAATGGCTTTATATTCGGTGCATTTTTGTTTATCCTGATGATCTGCATAATCCGCTACTGCTTTTACTGCTACTTTGATTCGCAAATTAAATAATCATAACAATATCAAACAGTTTTCCAAATTATGCTACAGCTCTTTTAGCTTTATACTTCATACTTTCCAGTATTATGAAGTTTCCAAAATCAATGCCTGACAAAAGTATTTACTTCAAAATATACATGTGTGTGTGTGTATGTATATATATATATATATATATATATATATATATATATATATATATATATATATATGGATGTTTAACTATTAAAATGCAAAACTCCCAAATGCTGGCTTAATATTGACTGAAAATGATCAAAAACATAACATTGACAATCCTTTACACATGCTGCAAGGAGGAACAAGCAACTTTTAAACTGCATTTTATATAGTGGGTAAGTCCCTCAGCATTTCCCAGATCCTATTATTTATTTATTCTAACACCAAGATCATACAATGCCCTGGGGATTGTGTGATCTTGCACAAATGCTGACCATCTGTTTTGTTGACAATATGTGTCAATAAAACAGGGGATGACTGAAGCTATGATCAACTAAAAGAAGAGAGCCTGTTAGGCATGTGTGTGTGTGTGTGTGTGTGTGTGTGTGTGTGTGTGTGTGTGTGTGTGTGTGTGCGTGTGTGTGTGTGCATGTGTGTGTGTGTGTGTGTGTGTTTGTATATATATATATATATATATATATATATATATATATGTATGTATGTATGTGTGTGTGTGTGTGTGTGTGTGTGTGTGTGTGTGTGTGTGTGTGTGTGTGTGTGTGTGTCTGTGAGAGACTAGCCTGGGATTCAAAAGAGCTACCATGAGCAGATAGCCACTTGCATTAAGCCTTTCTAATTCTGAGCAGGGATTTCTTAACAGGATTTTTGGCCCCTGGGCAAAGCAGTGCACTGGGGCCCCTACCTAAACAACTGTGCACAGGATTAAAAATGAAGATAGGGCATTTTACACACACACACACACACACACACACACACACACACACACACACACACATACACACACACACACACACACACACACACACACACACACAAAATAGTTGGAGCATTAAATTCCATGAAGTAGGAAGAACAGGTGATGCACGTACAGACGCAACTTTTAGGAAGGCTGCTGCTGTGTTCGGATAACTGATGTTTTAGGAAGGCTGCATTGATGATGGATGCTCTACTGTACAGTGCTTTCTAATATTCATAATTTTCAGAATTCTTCAACTATTTATAATTTAAGAGAGTGTAGTATTTATTTTTTATTGATAGCAACATACATAGATTAGCATGGGCCCCTATACTCGTGGAGCCCCTGGGTAATTGCCCAGTGTGCCCATGCATTGATAGAACTGATTTGATACAAGCCCACAGCAGTGATTTTACACAGTCAGTAGAGTCAACGGCGGTAGCATTGTTACCTCACAGCAAGAGGTTCTCCCGTTCGATTCTTGGCTTGGCTTGGTAGTGCCTTCTGTGTGGAGTCTGCATGTCCTCCCCGCGGTTGGGTAGCATTCGAAAGATATGTGTGCGTAAATGGGCATGCCTTCGTTGAAGGTTGGGCATCGAGCTGGCACCTCGGCGTTTCATAAAAATCTACTGCCAATCATTAGCGGACCAGAGTTCCGCTCTGGCGACCCCTTACCGGGAAAAAGCCGAAAGACAAACAACAAGTAGAGTCTACATGGTGGGCTGTCCTGAATAGCTATGCTAAATGATAATGAGGCATTTCAGGGGATTGGCTAATGCAAATTAGTTGTGTGCTCTCTCTCCTGGAGATGCATGGAAGAAGGGATTTACACTGTATAAATTAGCACTGCTGGCAGTGATAATTAACATGGCCAATATGCTGCAGTCCCCTAGTATAGTTAAAAAGAAAGACAGAGCTGCTGGTAAGTTTAGCAAAGAAGTAGTGCTGTGTGTGTGTGTGTGTGTGTGTGTGTGTGTGTGTGTGTGTGTGTGTGTGTGTGTGTGTGTGTGTGTGTGTGTGTGTGTGTGTGTGTGTGTGTGTTTCTGCAGGGTATCAATGGTGTTGAATGACTGTGTGTATGTGTTTGTCAGTGTATGTTTCTGCAGGGTATTAATGGTGTCAAGTGACTGTGCACATGAGTGTTTGTGTTTATCTTTGTATGTTTTTGCATGGTACTAATGGTGTTTAAGGACTGTGTGTATGTGTGTGTGTATTTGAGTGTCTGTGGATGTGTTTGTGTATATCAATGTCTGAATGTGTGTGAGAAAGTAACTGGGGTGGATGTGCCAATGTGATGCATGGGACACCACTGGTAAATACCCCTAAAAGTGCTATTTAGCACCAGCTGTCATTACAAACAGTTCAAAGACAAGCAAATTAGCCGACTATGCAGTCCTGTCATCTCCTTTGTGTGGATGATTTAAAACTGGATAGTTCATCAGATGAGGATCTGAAAGTACAACTACAAATGGTTATAACTTTGTCAAATGATAGAAGAATGACATCTGGTCATGATAAATGTGTAAAAGAAACATTTATAAAAGGAAAGCTGCAGCACCAAGAAAATATCATCCTGAAACAGGAACATGATATTAAGGAACTTGAGCAGAAATGAGTGTATAAATATTTGGGAACCGATGAAGGGTCAGTAAGAAAATGTGAAAAAAATGAGAACAAAGTTCAATAAGAAATACTTCAGAAGTCTTAAACAAATATTGAAAACTGCTTTGATATCTAGAAATATAGTCCACATTATAAATCAGTTTGTGCTTCCTGTTCTAATTTATAGCTTTGGTGTGATTGACTGGCCACAAAAAGCATCGATTCAAGGGACGTCTGAGAGGTGCAGGCTTATTCATTTTATGGTTACGATGTTGCCACTATGAGGTCTCATCTAAAATTTAAGGGCTGTGTAGACAACTGCAGTTTTGTTAATTCATGGTGCCATTATATTACAGAGTACTTGCATTCTTAATATTCAGATACAAAAAGGTCTAATTTACATTTTATTCATTCTACTGGCATGTATGCCTTGTTTATTTATTTATGTATTTGATAATTCACAAGATGAGAGAGACTAGAACAAGGCTGTACATCTTTTTTGCTCAGGGGCCACTTACCATACTTGGCAAGGTTTGAGGGAACACATTACCATGTTCATAGGTTTATAGGTAAATACTAGGCCATCAGTGTTGAGACAATTACAAGCTAACAACCAGAGGTCTGAATCAAACCCGGTACCTTTAATCTAGGAGGTAAAGACCTTAACCATTATGTTAACCTTCCCACCCCCATGCCCAACAAATATCTTTCCATTCTAACCAGTTTGTTGCAGGACATATCGAGGGCCATATAAAATGCTTTGGTGGGCCACATTTCAGACATTCTGGACTAGAGATTTTGTTTTATGTCAAGCATGTTTTTTCAGTAGTAAATCAGAACTGCAGATTTTTTTTTTTACTACTAATAGCAGTGTGACACTGATTATAGTGGAATTACTAAGATGGGGTTGATGAGACTAGTGGGCTTCTCTTATGTTTTTTCAAGACTACAGTGCTCATCTGGTAAATGAATAGCAGTTCTAGGTCAAGGAAGGAAGTGTTCCTATCAAAAAATGAGTAAAATACTATCCATCTAAACAGCAGCAAAAAGCATTTTTATATAGTAGCCCAGCCCTCCACACCTGTCAACATCCTCCTTTCCTTAGGTATACGTAACACCTAGCTCACATCATTTGGAGAAAGGAAAATGCACTTTGAAATGCATTTTGCTATTTCTGCTGTTTCTATCAATGCAGTCCCATTTGAAACATTAGCATTATAGTCACTTAGAGGTAACAATATGCAGGCATAAGATACCTAAAGTCAATAAATAAGAGCAAGTACATGAAAGCGGCTATGGATTAGGTCCCTCAGTTTATTTTACTTGTAATTGTTAAGAGTAGGTGGGCTGGGTTTTTCTGAGGAAAGCAAACTTACTTATATGAAGACCATCTAGTGATTATAGCTATTGCTATAAATGTACCTTCTTTTCATGTATACACAGTTTAGGTTGCATTGTAATAGCTTTTACTATGACCATCTTTTACTTTTACACCTATATCATGTTTACCTATTTAGCTTGAACCACTTAGTTTCTTCTTGTTAGTTGTGTGTGCCAGAATTCCCATAATGCTGCATGCTGTCTACAAAAGCAAATATATTTTACAATTGATCCAGTCTGGATTATCATTAATGCCCCTAGGGTAAGTGTATAAAATTTAAATCACAAATGGTCACTGGTACAACTTCAGGAGACTCACTCTACAAGAACATTATATTTTAATCATTAGCCCAAGCAACAGGGTTATTCACTCTGCATTACACAGTCTTAAGCAGTACCAAATAAAGTGGTTTGGCAGGCCTGTATATTTAATAAGGATACACTTATCACAGGCATTTAATGCAATTTAATCACCAACTATTGTGTGAGTAGACTGATTTTTCAGGTCTTTTATCACAGTTCAGGAGCATCTGACTTATGGGTAGAAATAATAAAGAACCTGTAAGCCTGTCAGCTAAAAGGTCAGATGTAAAGTAAAACTAAATAATACACTGATGATAGGGTAATTTTAACCATCCAGCAATGAAGGCCATTTTCTAATGGCCAGATAGCACAGATGTTAAGGTACAGGATTACTAACTGTTAGACCTGGGTGCCATGAAAACCCTATGGGGTCTTCCCATAGAGCTGCAATGAGTTGATTTTGACTCTAGTGCAATTATTTTCTTTGATGGGTTGGGATTTGCTATAATGGTTAAGGTGTTTACCTCACAAACACAAGATATATGGTTTGGGTCTAGTCTTTTAATGTGAAACTGGATAGGCTTGAAATGGCACACAAGGGCAGCTAACCCAGTACTTACCGAAGAACCTACCTCACACTTAGATGTTATGATGTCACTAATGGCAAAGTATGAAACAGCAGAATTCCACAGTTAGATGACAATGACAGTTTGTAAACTGGCATTCCAGCAATTTCTTCCACTGCAGTTGGACTCCTACAGTCTCTCTAAATTCTGGAATACCAATTTACAAAATGTCATTGTCATCTAACATATGTAGGACATCTATGATGTCACAATATCACACACACTGTCACAGTATCAGGTTGCTCAGCACAGCAAGCTACAGAGCCAGAATTCAAGGCTGTAATCCATTTCCAGGCATTGTTACTACACATTCATAACAAACACAAACAGGCACCACAGATGAGTGTAAATAAAGCTGAGTTAGAGTCTCTTTACAGCACTGTTTTTGGGAGCTACTGTGATTATAATACTAGTGAGATTATTATTTCAAAGCTTTCATTTAACGGTGCATAATCCTTCAGCTGAATATGGAAGTAAACCTTGAGTCCAGTTCCATAATACAACAGTTTTAATTGCAATGGATTAAAACTGCATGCAAACTATCTGTCTGGGTCACAGGCTCAAACTACACCTCCACAAACAAAATGCAAGTCCCATTGCTGAGAAGGATGTTAATATGACAATCAGCACTCCCCAGACAGACACATGCATTGTGCTGAGTGCTCACCATGAAAACATGAAATGTAGAGAAAAAAAACAGTTCACAGTGCAATATGAAGGTTAAAATGAGGTTCAGTGTACTGAAAATATTCTAGAGCCCAACAGTAGTCAATATCTACTCCTTAGCCATATCCTGCAGTCCTGCACCAGTGGTTAACGGGTCAGTCAGACACTACAAATCATCCAGCCAACAAGGTTAAAGGACATCATTTGTTAGTAAGAAAAAAGAAACATGTACATTTCTCAAAGCTGATTTTCTGAACACTGTATAGTTACAGTAATCAAGCGCAAAAATTAAATTACATAGAGTTCTGTCAAGCTAAGATCCTTTAACCAAAGCTTATAGACTTCTGTCCTGTCTGATACACAGAAATAAATCAATAACCATCAGTTCAGTGACGGTAATTGGTCAGGCAGTGACAGTCCTGGATTTTAAGATAAACCAAGGGGTTATACTTTTAAATTGATTAACATCTTGACCTGATCCTTACCAACTTGCCCCCCCCTCCCCACACACACACGTCTGCTGTCCCTGATCTCTTCATCCCTGGTTAAACCTGACCACATATTGATCACCATCTTTGCCAAGCCTAGTTGTGAAATTAAATAATACACAGATGACAGGGCAGTTTCAACCATCCAGCAATGAAGGCTATTTTCAAATGGACAGATAGCACAGAGGTCAAGGTACAGATTACCAACTGATGGACCTGGGTTCAAAATCTGTCTGGGGAACAACAGGACAGCAGCAGTATCTGCACTGAAGAAAGGCCTTGCAATCTACTTCCATAATATGCCATGAAAATCCTATGCGGTCTTCCCATAGAGGTACCATAAGTTGAGTTTGACTCAGGGGCAATTAATTTCTTTGAGGGGCTGGGGTTTGTTATAATGGTGAAGATGTTTACCTTACAAACACAAGGTACAGGGTTGAAGTCTAGTCTTTGAAAGGGGAATTGGCTAAGCTTGAAATGGTGCACAAGGGCAGCTAATCAACCAATATGGCCATCTTTAGGGACTTAAAGGCAAACCTACTTCAGCTTATAGAAGTTTGTTTGTCTTTCGGCTTTTTCCCAGTAAGAGGTCGCCACAGCGGAACTCCAGTCCGCTAATGATTGGCAGTAGATTTTTATGAAACGCCGAGGTGCCAGCTCAACGCCCAACCTTCAATGAAGGCACACCCATTTACGCACGCATGTCTTTTGAACGCTACCCAACCGCAGGGAGGACATGCAGACTCCACACAGACGGCACTCCCAAGCCAAGCCAAAAATCGAACGGGAGAACCTCTTGCTGTGAGGCAACAATGCTACTGCCGTACTACCGCGGCATCCATACTTCAGCTTATAGATGACATATGCAAAATTCCCAACAATCCCTTGCAAATTGACCCAAATGAGAAGGGCTGTCACATTCATCTCTGATTTTTACCAGCTTCTAAACAGCTGCATACAAAAGTCAGTACCCATCCAGCATAAATATAATCGTAAATTCAGGAATAAACCTTTCTGGTGGAACTCCCATACAAGTAAATTGTATAACAAAAGAAGGAAAATAACAAAACGCTGAGAAAACTTCACATTTGCTTATCCTCAAAACCACAATAAAATATGCCAGCCAGGAACTTAACTATGCTATTAGAAAATGTAAAGCAGAGTACAAACTTAAGGTTGCTACAGATACATAAGGAAGACTACAAATCTTTCTTCATCTATGTCAGGAAATTAAGAAACAATGTCCAACAATGCACTGAACTCATTCATAATAATATTGTACACACTAATCCCAAGGATGTAGCCAAGGTATTAACAGACAGATTTACTGCTAACCTTACCTGAACTGCTCGCATTACTGCTCCCACTATCCCAGAAAATGTAGTTTCTCCTGAAATCAGATTGGAACCAGTCTTGGAATTCTTGTCAAAGGCTAAAAATTATACTTCTGTGGGACCAGATAACATACAAGGATGCATTCTAATCAGTACCGTGTATGGTCTATCCAAGCCTCTATTTAAACTCTTAAAGCTCAGAGATTTTGCCTGGAGAACAGCCATTGTGACTCTCCTACACAAGGGTGTCCCCTCTGCAGACTCAGGTAATTATAGACCCATTAGCCTCACCAGCCTTATATGCAAAGCCATGGAACATATCATAGCAGAACTCATTTATGCAGACATAGGCAACCTAACTGAACTAGACTTCACTCAGTTTGGTTTTGTGATGGGCAGGCCCTGCATCCTGAGCCTAATAAGCTTCTTTGAAAGGGTTACAGATGCTGTGAACAGTGGTCACTCTGGGCACACTGGTTATCTTGACCTGGCCAAGGCTTTTTATACTATTCCCCATGCTGGAATTATTAAAAAATTAGATAGCCTTAATGTAAAACCCTATATTGTTTGTTGGATTGCAAATCAGCTTTTCAACAGATCCAAGGATATAAAAGTTGCTGGTAAACACCATGAATTTACAATTGCATAAAGAGTACTACACGGATCTGAATGCTAGGCCCTCTGTTTGGCATTTATTTTACTGACATCCAAGCCAACATCCCAGGAGTGTGGTAGACAGGATTTGCTGATGACTACAAACTGGGTACTGTTATCTGCTCACGCACTGATACTAGGCAACTAAAGCAATAGTTGAAGTATGCACATACCTGGTGTACTGAAAATGTTCTGAAGTTAAGTACAAAAAAGTGCAGTATAAGAGGGTTCAGCAAAAAACTGTTCCCACCTTATATGTTATAAATGGTACTCCTCTTCAGACAGAAGTAGTCATAAGAGACATGGCTACTTAAATGGCAACTATCTCTCATTCAATCATGTTTCCACCACAGTCAGGAAATCCTTCTTTTTTGCTCCAGTTAATTGCCAAGGGAATATCTTCAAAAGCCAAAGACGTCATCCTGCCCCTGTATTATTCCGTTATTAGACCCATCTTCGAATACAGTGTCCCTTTGATATGTAAAAATTCAATGTCTCAAAGGATTTCTAAGAAAATTAAAGTTCTTAAATCCTTCAACTATTTGAAAAGATTAGCATGACTTTCAGTAGTCTACCGACTACTCAGAGGGGACCTGTATCTAACTCTTTGAACAGTGAAAGACCTGATCCAATTGGACCTCTTACATCTTCACAAAATCAGTGCCTCTACAAACACAGACACTAATGATCTAAATCTGCACCAAAATGCAAATAAAACACACTGGAGGGACAGATTCCTAACCCAGTATATTCCCAGCCTATGGAATCAGTTACCACCACAGGTCCACCAAAGTACTACTTTGGCTATGTTTAAGGATAGTTTTGATGAGTGGATGCAAATTTACATCAAGATTTCTAATGCAATCCCCTGCCTGATTTGAGAGGTAAGCAGTATTAAGTGCTTGATAAAGGTGGCAATAAATTTCAAGATGTTCATCGTGTTTCACTGTTGCAGTCATTACACTTGGGTTATCCTGCTGGCAGGCGACCCGTAGTCGGCCCGAGTTCCAAAGTCTTGGTCCGGCGTCAGTTGCTGTCGCCTCTTCCCTGACATCAGTGCGCCAGGGGTATAAAAGCTGCAACCAATGCCATTTTCTTCAGTCTTTCTTGCCGCGCGGTGCCCGAAGCATAAGCAGTTCGCAAGTGCCAGTCGGCCGACTCCTGAGATTTTCAAAATTAAATTTCGGAACTGAAGTCTTCAATAAAGCTATGTACCCCGTTGAGGAAACCTTTTCTTGCTCCAGACCGATGTCAGTAAAAGTTAATAATTGTATTTCTTGTGGGAAGCAAATACCTCATAAGGACTTCCACTCTTACTGCATTCCTTGCCTAGGCCCTGACCACGACGTCACTAGTTGTCGGTTTTGTGCTAGATTTAATAGACGCACTATTAAACGTCGGTTTGATTTTGCTTTACACTATTTTGGACGAAGATTTAATTACATAATGCCGTTGGAACAACCGACAACCGGAATGTATAAAAAACGCAAAGACAAAGAAAAAGACAGGCATCCGAGGTCCAAAACCGACGACAAAGCCTCTTCTAGGCCAGTTGCCGGTTCTCAGTGAGGCGCTTTTGCAGCCCTGGACACCCGCTACCTCAGAGCCACAGGCCACAACCGACAGCCACGTGGAGACACCAAGGCCTGTGGAAACTCAAGGTATTGGGCCTATGGAAAATATACCCTTAGATGGGTCCGGAGCCGCTGAGCAGGCACCGGCTTCTGAGGGTGTTTTCAGACCTTCACAGCTTACAATTAAAGCTACTACAGCAGCAAAGGCAAACTCAAAAACACCATTAAAGACAAAGAAACAAGTGCAGCATTCTCCAGACCAGTCATCCATGCCTAAGAAACAGATGATTAAAATGGCCGAAGACCTTATTACTTTAATCAGGGGCTCCCATCCCCCTTCTGACAAAAGGCCTAGGCAAGACACTGATTATGATTTCTCTGATCAGGTTTCCATTTCTTCTGATTTTTCCTCTGACCAGGGCTATTCTCTCCCTCCCTATGAGGACTCTGATGCTGAAGAGTCCAATCCTTCAGCCTCACTGCCTGAGGATTACTCTTGGGGAAACCTTGCACACCATGAAGGAATATTTCCATTGGGAGAGCCAGGATTACTCAGAATCTAAGAAAAGGCTCAGAAATTTCCTTCTATTGCCTCAGCACAGGCCCTTGGCTATCCCCCCTGTGCTTGATATTGTTGATGACGTTTTTTCTGAATCCAGTCTGTCTCCAGATTCTTTACCCCCTGCACCAGTAAAGCCAAACAGATACTACAGGGTCCCTGACTCTCATAAATTTCTTTACAAAAACCACGCTGCGGACCCAGAAACTATTTCTCAGGGCCCAAAAGGGGTTAAAGCTTCCACTGCCAAAAATCCTGTGCCCTCAGATAGGGATTCCAGAGCTCTGGACAGATGGGGGAAAAAAGTTTACACTTCTGCTACTTTAGCTGTAAGAGATTTAAACTGTCAGTTTCACATGCTTAAATATCAGCAGTATCTCATGTCATTGTTAAAGCAGAAAATGGTTACAAATACAGAAGGTCCTGACTGTAACGAAATGCAGGATTTATTGCATGCAGTTGAACAAGTGGGAAAGCATACTCTGCAATGTGGTTTTGATTCATTAGAGGCTTCTTGTAGAGCCGCAGTTACAGCCTCAGTTATTCGAAGACATCCTTGGTTAAAAGAACAAAGTTTACCTGACCATGTTAAAATGAAATTATTGGATGCTCCACTACAGCATGATACTTTGTTTGGTGTTAAGACAAAAGAGGTTTTAAAGAAAATGGAGGATAAAGCAAAGTCAATGCAAACTGTGAAAGATTTCTTACAGGTTCAGCCACCTAGATTTAGCAGAAACTGGCCTTCAAAAAATTGGTCCTTTCCAGTGTCAGACAGGCCGCAAAGAGGCAGATACAGACGCCCAAGAGGCAGATCTCAGCCCCAAGGCTCCTACAGACCTAAACAATGGGGATCTTCAGCCCCCAAAGGGGGAGAAGACAAATCACAACCTTATAGAAAACAGTCACAATGACTTCCCTCTGCAAATGCCAAGCACTTACCAGTTGACAGCACCCCTAGGGGGAAAGCTAGCACTCTTCTCAAAAAATTGGCACATGATCACCCAAGACCAATGGGTGTTGAATATTGTTTCTCAAGGGTACAGGTTCCACTTCCACACGCTTCCAAAACCAAAAGGTATGCCAAACCTGCCTCAAAACCAATGGACAGAGACACAAAGACAAATTGCAGCTCTTATGGATATGGAAGCTATTCAAAATGTTCCACAAGAAGAACAGGGCCAAGGATTTTACTCACGACTTTTCCTAGTACACAGAAAGGACAAAGCATGGAGACCAATACTGGACCTGTCAATCCTAAATACTTTCCTGGATGTTCCAAAATTCAAAATGTTAACACTACAACAACTCTTGCCCATGCTGGGCAAAGTGGCTTGGCTAGTTACTTTGGATCTCAAGTAGGCATACCTGCATGTCCCAATCAGACAATCGTGCAGAAGATACCTCAGATTTATAGCAGGCTCAATGCATTACCAATTCTCTGCACTGCCCTTTGGCTTATCTACTGTGCCCAGGGTCTTCACAAAATGCCTGGCACCAGTAATTACATTTTGCAGGCAAAAAGGAATTCAAATATATCCCTACTTGGACGACTGCCTTATTCAAGCAGAGAGCAAGGACATTCTTCTAAAGCACCTGGAATTTGTAAAAAGATTACTAATTTGCCTAGGGTACACAGTAAATGAAAAGAAATCAAAACTAGTGCCCTCTCAAGAGATAATATTACTGGGTGCAAGCTTGAATACAACTACCCAGATGGCTTATCTCACACCAGACAAACAAAGGCAACTGACTCAGTACTTTCAATTGATGGCAACAAAGACCCAGTTCCCTGCAAGAAAAATTCTGCAGGCCTTAGCTTTCATGGCATCTTGCATTCTACTAATTCCATATGCCAAACTGCATATGAGGAAACTACAATGGTATCTGAAAAGTGTTTGGACTCAGCATTGTCACAGCCTAGAGACAATCATAACCTTGATTCCCTGCCTACAACAGGAGTTTCGATGGTGGTCACAGGCCTGTCACCACAACAAGGGACAGCCTTTCACCTTACCTACAGCCAGGCAGACAATAACAACGGATGCATCGGATTATGCCTGGGGAGCACATATGGCAGGAAAATGTATTCAGGGCACGTGGCCCAAGGAACAACTGCATCTTCACATCAATCAAAAAGAGATGCTAGCTGTACAAAATGCCCTGACAGCCTTCAAGGACCCAATACATCCAGGACAATTATTAATAAAGACGGACAATACCACAGTTATGTGGTACATAAACAAGCAAGGGGGCACACATTCCTACCCCCTATGCAGACAAGCCATGACTTTGTGGAACACAGCACTGACTGACCAGGTACATCTGCAAGCTCAATTCCTGCCAGGAACAAAAAATACACTGGCAGATGAACTAAGCAGAAATCTCGTGGATCCTCATGAATGGAAGCTAAATCCACAAGTGTTCAACATGATAACAAGGGAATGGGGATGCCCAGACATAGATCTATTTGCCTCCCCTCACAATTACCAATTACAGAACTTTTGCACAAGGACTTATCACTCTCAAGCATGGAAAGTGGATGCTCTATCTTTCAACTGGAAAAAATTTGACAGTCTATGCCTTCCCTCAGATGCCTCTTCTCACCAAGGTGCTTCTAAAAGTCAGACAAGAGAGACCAAAAATGATCTTGATTGCACCAGACTGGCCACACCAGCACTGGTACCCAATCCTAAAGATTTTGTCCCAAGGCCCGCCTTGGCCTCTTCCTCAAATCCCTCATCTTCTGATGCAGCAAAACAATCAGATTCTGGACAGTCAACTCAGAACCTTAAACCTGGCAGCATGGCAGATAATGTAGCCACTCAGACTGCACCTCTTTCTAAAGCGGTTATGGATGTAATTTTAGGAGCCAGGAGACCCAGCACTAGGAAATCTTATGCGGAAAAATGGAAGAGATTCTGCGCTTGGAACCAGGTACAAGGGCTCGACCCACTGGTCCCTAATATGCCTCAGATTTTACAATACCTGACTGAGATGTTGGACAAAGGCCTATCTTTTTTTCTATTAAAATCCATGCCTCTGCCATTTCAGCTCATTACAATACGGATCCTCCTATTTTTTCACATCCTCTACTATGACAGTACCTCAGAGGGGCAAAGAATATAAGACCCCCTAGGAGAGCACCAGTACCTACTTGGGACCTCAATTTTGTTTTAGAAAAACTAACACTGCCTCCTTTTGAACCAGCCAGCACAGCTGATCTAAAATTCTTGTCATGGAAAACTGCTCTGCTCCTAGCAATAACTTCAGCAAGAAGAGTTTCAGAGTTACAGGCATTGATGGCTGTGGAACCTTTCCTCATTTTTCATCAGGACAAGGTTTCTCTAAGGACAAACCCAACATTCATGCCAAAAGTGATCTCCAATGTGGCCTTAAACCAAACTATTAATTTGCCTACTTTCTACCCTAATCCACAGAATAAAGGGGAAAAACTTCTGCACTCTTTGGATATTCACAGGCAGCTACGTTTTTACTTGGACAAAACAAAAGCTTTCAGAAAAACTGAGCAACTGTTTGTAGCATATGCTGCAGGATCACAAGGAAAACCTATTACAAAGCAGACAATCTCCAAATGGATAGGACACTGCATCTGCTTCTGTTATGCACAACATGGCATATCTGTGCCTAAGGGCATTAGGCCTCATTCCACCAGAGCGGCAGCCACTTCAGCAGCTTTCCTCAGAGGGGTACCAACCAAAGACATTTTAGAAGCTACAACCTGGAGCTCAGTGCACACTTTTATCAAGCACTACCACCTACCTCTCTACTCCAAATCCAGAGCAGGCTTTGCCACTGCAGTTCTGCAGGGCTTGTTAGCCTCACCAAATTCAATCTAGACCCAGCCACCCTGCCTAAGCTTTGGGATTCTTCCCAAGTGTAATGACTGCAACAGTGAAACACGATGAACATAGTACAGTTGTGTACCTACCATAAATGTAGATGTTCGAGTGTATTCACTGTTGCAGTCCTGGTTACCCACCCACCATCCCCCTCTTTGCTGGGACTATTCTGTACTTCTCAACTCTATACAACCTATGTGGTGTATTTGCTTTTAGAAGAAGGAAATGTTTTTAATGATATATGCATGGTTGTTTGGCATATTTTTATCTTTACAGCCTTCATATCTGGGGGCACCTGACATCTGGGGCAAGAAAAACTGAAGAAAATGGCGTCAGTTGCAGCTTTTATACCCCTGGCGCTCTGACGTCAGGGAAGAGGCGACAGCAACCGATGCTGGACCAAGACTTTGGAACTTGGGTCGACTACGGGTCACCTGCCAGCAGGATAACCCAAGTGTAATGACTGCAACAGTGAATACACTCGAACATCTACATTTATGGTAGGTACACAGCTGTACTTTTGCCTACTTGAAGTTGTGTATAGCTAGGCAACTCATGGTCCCTGTGTATATAGGTAGGCATCTTAAGGTCCCTTTGTATATAGCCAGACATCATATGTCCCTGTGTATATAGCCAGGCATCTTCTGGACCCTGTGTATATAGCTAAGCATCATATGATCCCTGTATATATAGCTAGAAATCTTACGGTCCCTTTGTATATAGCTATGCATCTTATGGTCCCTGTATATATAGCCAGGCATGTTATGGTCCCTGTATATATAGCCAGGCATGTTATGGTCCCTGTATATATAGCTAGGCATCTTATGGTCCCTGTGTATATAGCCAGGCATCTTACAGTCCCTGTTATTGCTTGTCTAGTGTTATTCCTATATAGGTGAACTGAAATATGAAGCAACATAAAAATTTGGCAGTTTGGGCTATTTTTCAAGTAAAAGACTTGGATTAATTCAAACAACTTGAACTATCAGCATAGCAAGTGAGTGAATCTGTGCTTCTCCCCTCCTCTTTTTAACATACTGAGCTCTTAGAATACATGGATCTGAAGTAGTTAACTTCATTTGGTCTGCAATCTGTGGGATACGGATCCGAGCCGGCAACTTTACAAAGCTTAGATCCGAGCTCCTAGCTCCTCCCCTTACCCATAATCCCCTGCCAACCCTGACTGACCTCAGATCTAGTTTGCCACGCTTCTGAACAGCAGCTAGATTGCGAGCTCCTGGTTTTTTAGTCAGATAAGCCCTTGTTTCTTAATTTTCTACCTTTAAACTTGTGAGAGTGTTTTGTGTTGGTTAGGTTTCCCTTGTTATAACCTAATTTTTAAATAACCTTTTTAAATTTTAGTCAAATTTTCCTCCCCATCCCTCGCTGGTTGTAGTCTGTGTGTGTGTGTGTGTGTGTGTGTGTTTAGTGTGTTTGGGGCCTACTGAGTGAGTTTTTCTTTTAGTTTAATATGTCTGAGGCCCCAAAACCGATATTTTCTAAGTGCACCGAGTGTGGCCATAAGCTCTCCCCAGCGGATGGCCACACTCGGTGTGTCCGGTGCCTTGGGGTTGAGCACCTTTCCTCTGGGTGTTCTATCTGCGTGGCGTTCAACCCCAGGGCACTGAAGGACCGGAGGTTGAAGCTGATCCTAGCGGGACTCTTGCCCCCAGATTCGGCTTTGGCCCTCGGTGCTTCTGTGGCCTCCTCCCAGGCTTCGGTGGCGGCCACTCCTGCCTCTCTCCCCCCGGCTGAGACTCAAACTCCCGCTTCTGCGCCGGAGGAGAGGGAGGCCAGGAAAGAAAAAAGGAGGGAGAAGCACCACAAGCGGTGGGCCGAGGCCTCCGCTTCGGCCCCCCCGGCTAAGCGGGCTTCTCCCTCCAGGGCTTCTAGGTCTCCTCCTTCTCGGCTCCAGTCTCCATGCTTCTCACCGGGACCAGAGGAGGAGGAGACCCGATCTCCGTCGAGGTCATCGAGGCGGCACTCCCGGCCAGCCTCGGTGGCCTCGTTGAGATCCACCCGTAGCCTTTCGGATGCAGATTTGGACCGGATGATGCAAAGGTTCATCCAGGCCCAGCTACAGATGGGAGTGCTCCTGCCTCCCCCCCCCCCCTCTGGGGGGGAGCTCAACACCCTTCTTTGCCCCGATAGCTCCTTCTCCAACCCGCTTCCTGGGTTCGGAGCGCTCGGAGCCGGGCAGCGTTGGAGCCGGGGGGTGGGTCGGCGCCGACAGTATCGGGTACTTCGGCTCCGACTCTTCCTTCGAGTCTGTCGGATCCTTCCTAGTCGGATCCGAGCTCTCGGACCCGTGGTCTGAGCTTCAGATCCGAGGGGGTCTGTGTGCCTTTGGCTCTGTCCAGGTCGGAGCACACTGGTCCTTCGGATCCGATGCTCTCGGCGCCGGTTCCGATCCATCCATCTGATCCGGGCGAGGGACTGCTCTCGGAACCCAGAGAGAGCGGCTCTCCCTCGGCCTTCGATGTGGTGGAGAGGGCTCTGTTGAGTGCATCCAGGCCCCCGGTCCTTGCTTCGGTTCCATCCCGCACTCCCTCTCGGTTGGGTCAGGCTTCCATCACCCGGCCACAGGGACAGCCTGCTTTGACGTCTCAGGTCATTCCCCTGGAACAAGACGTGGCTGGTGAGACATCCTCGGACAGCCCCCCCGAGGATGTTCCTCACAAGCGAAAGTGCAAGAGGAGGCACGTGGACTCCCCCGAGTCCTTGACAGAAGACAAAGATTTGGATGAGGGGGAAGGCTCCCCAAGGTCACCCCCCCCGAGGATGTCTCCTTTGGAGACATCATGGAAATGCTTAGGATAAGGGGGGGGGTCCGCCCCCAAGGCTTTTTCGGACGAATCTGTGTTCCTGGAGGCATTCAAAGCAGGCCCATCTACCTCTTGGGTGTCCCCTCCGGCCGAACCCTTAGTGGACCTTATTACCACTAGGGCGTGGAAGGAGCCAGACACTGTGGAGCCAGTCCCCAAACATCCAGACAGAATTCTAAGCCCCCCCCACTGAGAAGTCCCATTGGAGCAAGGGACCCCCCGTAGATGCCATGTTGGTGGCGGCAGCCACCAAGAGGGAGTTAGCCCAAGAGAGTCCCTCGGTCCATCCCCCGAGCAAGGAGTCTCGCTCGATGGACCATCTTGGGAAGTGGGTCTTTAGTTCAGCGACCTTCGCTGTAAGGTCCCTGAACTACATGGCACATGTGATACGGCTGCAGCGAGACCTTATTAAAGAGTACGCTGCATTGCCCCTGGAGTCCATGTCGGCAGAGGACAAACAGTTGTACTCCACTTGCATGGCCACTCTTAGGTCTATATCCAACACCTCTATGCGGCTTGTATCCCACACTACAGAGGGAGCCGCTAGAGCCAGCGGAGCGGGCCTAGTTATGAGGCATCAGGCCTGGCTCCGACATTGTGATTTCGCGGAACCCTTCAAGGCGTCCTTTGCGAATGCCCCCTTTGATGGTTCTGCCTTATTTGGCAAGACAGTTCGCGAGACTTTAGTCCAGAGCGAAAAGGATGGGAAGACGTTGTCTGCCGTCGGAGTCTGCTTCTCTGCTCCCCAGAGGTCCTTCTCCAGGAACCAAAAGGGACAGAAGAAGATGTGGTTCCTAAAGTTGCAACAGTCCCAGTCCGCTCCAGACTCCCAGTCCTTCCACGGCAGAGGAGGACAGGGTGGACGCCACCCTAGAGGCAGAGGGGGCCCAAAGAACTTTGGGTCCAGAGAAACCTTCTCTGATCGGCCCACGCAGCAACCCTGAGGGGTTGCCCGACTGCTCCACTCTGGAGGCAGTCTGGGGGCGCTTCTCAAGGCACCTGGCAGCTTGGGAGTCCATTACAACAGACCGCTGGGTGCTTCGTATCATATCCAGAGGATACAGAATTCCCCTTTCTTATATTCCCTACACCCCCTAACACCTCCCCGATGTTCCATCCAATCAGAGGGAGGCTGCAGCTGCAGAAATTTGGCAGCTTTTAGAAAAAGGAGCTATCCAGCATGTCCCCCCAGGCCAGTCCGGATCGGGTTACTACTCCAGGTTCTTTTTGGTGCCAAAAAAGATGGGGGACCTAAGGCCCATCCTCTATCTTTCCCTACTAAATCTGTCAGTAACCAAAGAAAAGTTCCGGATGGTCACTCTTCAATCTATTCTCCCCCTCTTGCGGGAGAACGACTGGATGTGCTCGATAGACCTTGAGGACGCGTACTACCACATATTGATGGACGTGCGATCCAGGAGGTTTCTCCGCTTCCAGCTGGGAGCCAGCCATTATCAATTCAGGGTCCTTCCCTTTGGTCTCACCTCAGCCCCCAGGGTGTTCACCAAGGTATTAGCAGTGATAGCGGCCCACCTGAAACTCCAGGGAATGCAGGTTTTCCCATACCTGGATGACTGGCTCCTCACCGCCCCAACAAGGCATCTACTATGCTTAGCCAGGGACTACTTCCTCAACCTTGCTCCACAACTAGGGATCACTATAAACTCAGACAAGTCCTCTCTCACCCCGACTCAGGTGATAGATTTTATCGGGGCCAGACTGGACACCAACAGGCAACTAGTCTTCCTAACTCCCAACCTGTTGCACACATTGAGGGCACATGTGCGGGCCATCTTTCAGTCTTCTAAACCTCCGGCGGGATTGGTTTTGAGGGCCCTGGGGTCCATATGGCAGCCGCAATAAACCTTCTTCCCATGGCACGTCTGAACATGAGGATTTTACAGTGGACTCTGCAAGTCCAATGGTCCCTTCATCTGTACACCCCTTGAGTCACCTCATTTCTCTCAGCAGGGCCTGCAAGAGGGCTCTTGTTTGGTGGCTTCAATCGCCGGACCTCCAAGCGGGACACCCCTTTGCCATGGCCCCCCCTCTCACCACGGTGACCATGGACACCTCTCGTCTTGGGTGGGTGGGGCATTATTTGGGCAGGACGGTCCAAGGCACGTGGAACGATTCGGAGACCTTATTGCACATAAATGTTCTAGAGATGAGGGCAGTGCTGTTGTCGTTGCAAGCACTTCAGAGCCTTCTACCTGCAGGAACAATTGCAATCCAGACAGACAGTATGTCTGTGGTATGGTACATCAACGAACAAGGGGGAACTAGGTCTTACCCACTCTGTCGAGAAGCCATGAGAGTGTGGGAATGGGCGATCTCCACCAACCACTTTCTCATTGCAATGCACATTCCGGGACGGACCAACATCCTGGCAGACAGACTGAGTCACACCATCCTTTCACCTTACGAGTGGTCCCTCAATCCTCAAGTAGCAAGTCGAATTTTTGCCATTTGGGGGCAGCCCTGTTGCGATCTCTTCGCATCTCCCTCAAACACGAAATGCAGCAATTACTTCGCTCTCATTCCCCCTGCCGGGGAAGCCCCGAGGGATGCCTTGGTGCATGCTTGGCCACCCGGTCTTCTCTATGCCTACCCTCCTCTTCCCCTCATGCTGAAACTCCTTCTGAAAGCCCATCGGTTGGGGAGCAGGATGATCCTCATTGCCCCATTCTGGCCTCGCCAAGCTTGGTTCCCTTACCTCTGGTCTCATCGACTGAATCCTCCCTGGATTCTAGATCCCCTTCCGGATCTAATTTCCCACCCCCTGGGGCTCCCACTTCCCAACCTGGTCAGCCTCAAGCTTATGGCTTGGCTGCTCCAGTTCCACTTGTAGCTAGGACTCCCGGTATCTCATCTCCAGTTAAAACTATCCTAGTAGCAGCGCACAAGCCCTCTACTAGGCAGGTCTATGGTAGTAAATGAAAGCGTTTCTCTATCTGGGTGGAACGCCATAATTTGGATCCTTTTACAGCCCCCTTGCCTGCGGTGCTGGATTTTCTTTCAGGTCTTTTTAATGGCGGAGCTAGCTGTTCTGCCGTTAAAGTTCAGTTAGCAGCTATCTCTCATTATCATGTAGGTACTGAAATGGGTCCTTTGATTACTACAAAATTGTGCAAAACATTCCTAAAGAGCACCTTTCTACTTAGGCCTCCAATAAAGGAAGCGGTACCTCCATGTGATTTGACCTTGGTATTACAAGCCTTGACGGCCCCTCCCTTCGAACCAGTGGCTTCAGTAGACCTCAAATATTTGTCTTGGAAAACAGCCTTTCTAGTGGCTATTACTTCAGCCAGGAGAGTATCTGAATTACAAGCTCTTTCTGTCAAACCCCCATACTTAGCCTTTCACAAGGCTAGGGTTTACCTCAGGACCAATCCCTCCTTCCTCCCGAAGGTAGTTTCTGAATCTAATATTAACCAATCTATCAATTTGCCGGTCTTCTTTCCTAACTACCAGAACAAAGGGGAGTACAGATTACATTCTTTGGACGTACATAGACAACTTAGATTTTACATCCATAGAACATCTGGTCATAGACAATCCGACCAGCTGTACGTCTCCTTTGCCAAATGTAATCTGGGTAAACCAGTCTCGAAAGTTTCCTTATTGAAATGGATTTCACAGTGTATCATCACAGCATATCAAAATTTCGGCAGGCCCGCACCTCAAGGAGTTCGTGCCCACTCAACTAGGGCTATGGCTACATCTGCCACCTTTAAATCCAGGGTTTCCTTGGATGATATCTGTTCAGCAGCCACTTGGGCCTCATCTCATACCTTCATTAATCATTATAAACTGGACATTATCTCCAGAGGGAGAACTTCTTTTGGCTCCGCAGTGCTCCGGAATATCCTTCCATGAAGGCCGCCCAAGGTTTAGGTAGCTGGGGACTCTGTCCCACAGGTTGCAGACCAAATGAAGTTAACTACTTCAGATTAAGAAGTTATGTACTCACCATAACGTTCCATCTGAGTAGGTAAACTTCATTTGTCTGCAACCGTTCCGTCCCCCTGACCTTCAGATGTGTTTCATGACATATAGTGATGTACCATTTCTGATAATGTAGTTAGTTATCTACTAAAGTGCTTGCGGGCAAACTTGATCTGAGGTCAGTCAGGGTTGGCAGGGGATTATGGGTAAGGGGAGGAGGTAGGAGCTCGGATCTAAGCTTTGTAAAGTTGCCGGATCGGATCCGTATCCCGCAGGTTGCAGACAAATGAAGTTTACCTACTCAGATGGAACGTTATGGTGAGTACATAACTTCTTATTCATTCACGTTTGCAACCTGATCTGCTTTTATTAGCAGCCTTCTGCTCTCATCTCACTTAGAATGACAGATGAAAACATTGTACTATGATACGATATGTTTTGTGGCGTGATCTCTTATGTGGTATGATCTACTATGTGCTGCAGTGTGATCTATGCATATGATTTTAGGTCTTCATTTGCATTTTCTTTTACCACCACAATGATTATATATCCAATCATTTTTAAACTGCATTGTGCCCTCTTCTCTTAACTCCTGTCCAACTTCATTGCAGACATTTCTGTATGGACAGCTCAACTTTTGTTAACATCAGTACCCTTTCTGCATACTAGACAACCACAAAAAACACTCCATTAATCACAGAGCTCTTACCCCATTACTACAGACATAGGGAACAGTGATTGATGTACAGCAAAACTAACACTGCTGCTAGTGGCTAGACAGAAGCTAACAAAATCCTTCTGACTTTTTGGTTGCTGTTAGTTGCTAGGCATGTGATCCATTCATAGGTAGTCACTAGGCATGCAGTCCAGGAGCCTATCCCAAATCCCCATTTTCTCCAAAGTACTGTCTGATTAAATGACTTGCTCAAGGTCATGCAGTAGGTGAATGAAAGTGAAAGATTCAAACCCTGTACCCTTGGAAGAGAAAGCAGCTGATTAACAAGTTATAGGTTTGGTCCTCTGTGCTAAATGGCAGACTACTTTAAGGCATCATTACATGTCACCAATTGATGTTTAAACTGATACAATGTTCACCCTTTCCTACCTAACTCACATTCTCTTGACTTTTGAACTAGTGATATCTCAGAACAAGGTAGAAGCAGATATCTCCTTTTTTCCCTCATGAAACTCAAACCCTCAACCTTTTGTTGCTTACCAGCCAAGAGCCTTGCCAATCAACCACATGGTGTTTGCTGTTATATCCCAACTACCAAAAACAAAATAAGTAACTTGTGTAGCTTTTTTCAGCAGAGAGTATAACATCAGTTAACATGTTTCTGACCCAGTTACTAAAGAGACAAGACCGATAGCTAGGAGTACAGGATTTGTTTTCTGATCTTGTTTTACATTCTCAGAAATTGTAACTGGATATAAATTCAGTCAACAACTTCAATAATCCTGACTATTATGATGGGCTTGGGGGAGGGGGGAGGGGGACAAGCCACAATGAATAGTTTACCTAATTAGTTAAATCCATTACTGTTTGCTCAAACACATGTTGAACAGCTGGCGTTTTGAAATTAGAAATGGTTGAATTATACATTGCCCAACCAGCCTGCTTCTCAAAACTCAGGCATATATATTAAGTAATTAGCCCTTAGCAGTTATTCTTCGAAAATGTCCTAGCTTTCTAAGAAACTTGACATGAGCCTGATGTCAGTACATAGCTTCAGAAATGAGTCCCAAATTTCATCTCGTTAAAGCTTTAGGCAGTCTATGAAAAATTAAAGAGAAGAAAGATGGAGAAAAAAAATTTCAAAAAAAGTTTCCCAGTTTATTAATTACTGGAACCAATTTGAAATTTTATATATTTTTTTGTATTCTAGTGCTTCTCACAAGGTAATTAGTGACTCGTAAAGATTATGTTTAAACAATATTCATCAGCAGAGTAGAGCCCTATCTGAATCTGGATGTGCATACATGTAGGTTCTGATCCCAACCCATTAATGACAAAAAGATAGTTCCTTATGCTCCGACTGTTTAATGCACAAGTAAAGAAGGAATGAACTCTGTACCAGATAGAGATTTTTGGGGGAAATGTAACTGCTAAGATTTGATGTTTTGCATTCTGTTAATGTATTGCTGTGTGTGTGTGTGTGTGTGTGTGTGTGTGTGTGTGTGTGTGTGTGTGTGTGTGTGTGTGTGTAAGAGCATTTAATAAAAGTCCTTAGATCTTTAGTGTACATGTGTATGTGTGTGTATGTGTGTGTGTGTGTGTGTGTGTGTGTGTGTGTGTGTGTGTGAGAGAGAGAGCGAATTTAGTAAAAAAGCCTTAGAAAATCATACAGCTGCGAATAAAATATTGGATCACACTTAAATAGACTCTCATAGATAATATTAATGTGAAAGATATCCAAGAAAAGAGAAAGAAACATAGCTAATAAGCTGTAAATTGAAAAATTACAAAGAAACTGCTCTGTGATTTTGTATGAGGCTTCTGAAAGAAGATAGGGAAGGACAAAATGGTATAAGGATTTGTTCTTTTTCCCCCGAATACACAACATTGTTTTATTTAAAATCATCTGTTTTAAGCAAGCCATGATAAAGGAGGAAGATTTAACTATTAGAAGGTCATAATGTGATACCTGTTTGCAGTCTGGCAATCTTATTGAACAGATGTTGATAAGAATGGAACCAGCAGTGTAAGTTAGTGAGCTCATTGTGTTGACCTGGTTTTCTGTTTTGTTAGACGCAATGGTTAATAATATGTAATAGATAATGTGTACTGCAACAGTCTTTAGTTAGCATTTTAACTACATAAACAGTGGTACAAACTGATACTCATCTGAAGTCTTACAGATCATTATATTCCAATTCGCATATCTGTCTAATTACTCCATAATAAGGACAATATATAAGGGATCTGCAAGTATTAACCCATCTACATAATTTGGCAATACTGCAGGAAACTGGTATTGGTGAGATGTGAGCACACGGCTGTATGACATCATACATCAGCTATTGGTGAGATGTGAGCACACAGGTTTATGACATCATACATCAAGTATTTGTGAGATGTGAGCACACAGCTGTATGTCCTCATACATCAAGTTGGTGAGATGTGAGCACACAGCTGTATGACATCATAAATCAAGTTTTTGGAAAATGTGAGCACTGAGGTACAAGTGCATGACATAGTGTATCAAAGTTAGTTAAAGGACCTTGAAAAGAAATACCCAGCTAAAATGTGGACATCTAATTAGCATAAAATCTGAATAAAAAATAGTACATGACTCTTCCCACTTCCAGAAAGAATGTGGCATACTGCTCAGAAACAAATGTTTAAAAAACAGAGAATGACAATAATGATAGAAAAATATAAGCACATTATCAAAGACACAGTGTAAAATCTGTAGACTTTAATGTACTATATTGCAAAATTCTACCAGGCAAGGTAATTTATTTTTACTTCAGAAAAAGTGAAAGGTAAGATTTGTATCATCTCTTTTTATATTTCACTGGTATATTGGTCATGGAGACTGGTTTTCTGTATACTAAACAGCTTCAGAAATCAGGATGAAGGGAATTCAGAAAATTATGTGAAGGGATAAATAAAGCCTGAAAATAGGGTTATACCTACAAAAATAAGGACAACTTGTGCAGAGGGTATATCAGGAGTACAATTACTAATGTTCGTCCAAAATAGGGACAGTTGAGAGGTCTGCTAACAGTAATGAAACTGCTAAATTGATCTATTTATCAGCAGTCACAGTATTAGGGGGCCCACTCTGTTTCTCTCACCCAAGTACTGTTTCTAGTAACAACATTCCTAGCAAACAATAGTTTTGTCCCTCCTTGCATTTAAGACTGAGTAAAACTATATCATTACCCCGATGACATAAGAGATCTTTGAGTTAGCCTTTACCATCTATTCTGATGCACAGTTATTTTCTCCTTAGGACTTTGCATAAAAATATTTATTATTTAGACATCATAATTAAAATAAGTAGTACAGACCAAACACAGCAGAGGAGATAAAATAAAAAAAATTAACAGGTAAGAGCTTTTGCGGTACACTCTGCTTCATCAGACCATGAATGCAAACAAAAATACAAGCATAAATAAGCAACAGTAAATCATCAATTAAAAAACAGCCATTAAAGTACTAATTAATGAACTAAACTACGAGCCTTCAATACAGGTTTTAAAGGCACAGATGCATTTAACCCTGGTTCCCTATGCGCTTGTAGTACTATAATCAATGTAATTTCTAATAACTCCACTTTGTTATTAAAGTCACCTAAACATGCACTGCTAGACACCCTCTGCAGTGTTGTAAAAGAAACTGGGATCCTTAAATTCAATGACATACTTCGCAAGTAAATTAGATACATCACATCTCTGTATGCAACCTGTGTGTTCTAGAATACATTCCCTAAAGGAATGAACAGATTTTCCTACATAAAAACTAGAGTAACTATTACAAGTCGCAAGATAAATCAAGTTATAGCAAGCACAATCAGCATAAAACCTGGGAACAAATACTCTACTAGTAACAGGATGAACAAAAAATTTCTCTTAAGAAATAAAATTGCACTCTCTACAATAATTACAGGAAAAAAGTACCAAATCTATCTGATAAGGGCCTATTTACTACATCAGTTTTACCTGATTTGTAACACAGATGCCTCTAAAAAAAGTATTCTTCCTAAATAAAAAATTGGGACTATCATCAACAATCAACCATAAGGATAGGTCAATTTCTTCTAATGATATCCCATATACCCTGACATCACTAGAATAAGTAAGAACAAACCTCTTACTACTATTCAAGCATTGCTTATGTTTAGGTACGCTTCTATCGGAAGAAAAATAAGGATGTACATCCTGCCCAACATTAAAAATATTCAGACATTTATCAAAATCCTTCTTGGAATAACCCCTACATCGAAGACCCTTATATAAAATTATCCATAGTCAGGTCAAAATGTACATGATCAGTATGCAACCTAGACATTCTCATTGACTGCCCGTTAATAAATATTAGAGTATACATGCGTAGGGTGTATGCTATTACGATGCAATATTCCAGTCCTCCAGCAGGGTTTCCTAAACAAAGTTGTGTCTAAATGACCCATACTGCTTTTAAACATGAGCGATGCTTGAATAGTAGTAGGAGGTTTGATCTTACTTATTCTAGTGATGTCACTGGTATATGTGATATCACTAGAAGTAATTGGCCTATCCTTATTATTAAGAAAATTGTCGGTGATAGACCCAATTTTTTATTTAGGAAGATATTTCTTTAAAGAAACATCTGTTATAAATCAGGTAAAATTGATGTAATGAATAGGCCCTTATCAGATAGATTTGTACTTTTTCTTGTAATCATTGTAGAGAGTGCGATTTTATTTCTTAAGAGAAATGTTTTGTTCATCCTGTTACTAGTAGAGTATTTGTTCCCAGGTTTTATTGCTATAACCTGATTTATCTTGTGACTTGTAATTGTTGCACTAGTTTTTATGTAGGAAAAACTGTTCATTCCTTTAGGGAACGTATTCTAGAACACACAGGTTGCATACGGCGATGTGATGTATCTAATTCACTAGCGAAGTATGTCACTGAATTTAAGGATCACAGTTTTTCTTTCAGAGCATTGCAGAGGGTGTCTAGCAGTGCACTTTTAGGTGACTTTAATAGCAAAGTGGAGTTATTAGAAATTAGATGGATTATGCCACTACAAGCGCATAGGAAACCAGGGTTAAATGCATCTGTCCCTTTAAAACCTGTATTGAAGGCTCGTAGTATAGTTCATTAATTAGTACTTCAGTTTTTATTGGCTGTTTTTTAATTGATTTCCAAAAAAGTGACAAAGACAAACTGAATAAAACAAGAAACAGATAGGAGACTAGCAAAATCTTCCTTCTATAAACTTTAATATGGTGAAGCGCTTTTCATTTGTTGAATAACAAACTTCATCAGACCAAATAATGCTTACACACAAGTGCCTTACAAGCGCTTCACCATATTAAAGTTTATAGAAGGAAGATTTTGGTAGTCTCCTTCCTGTTTTTTGTTTTATTCAGTTTGTTTTTGAATTAATGATTTACTGTGTCTTATTTATACTTGTTTTTTTTTTTGTTTGCTTTTATGGTCTAATAAAGAGTAGTGTTCCACGAAAGTGCTTACCATATTCAAGTTTTTTATTTTATCTCCTCTGCTGTGTTTGGTCTGTACTACGTATCTTAATTATTTTTTCAGAGTTTCATCAGTACTACCTTTGGCTCAGAGGTTTGGTTGGTTTGTTTCTTTAATTTAGACATCAAAATGGAACCTGGCTAGATGAAGCTGCCGCATATGTATTTATACTGCTCTGTACTTCAGAAGGTTATAGAAACTTGCAAAGTTTCTGGCTATTTACTAACACACTCACTGATCAAATGAATGGGAAATTATTTCCATGCCTGTTTATCCTAAGTGTAAACATTTGCCTTTGTGTAAAGTGCCATGTGAGCTGCCAAATGGAGTATAACAAATGGATGGACAGATATCCATCCATCCATTTGTGGTTATGAATCACATTCATCTCCTATAGGGCCCCTGCAAAAAACTGCTGCTGCTGTCATCCACAGAATTTACTAAGAAAATAGGGAATGGAAGTAAATTGCCAGGCCTTTATTCTATACATTACAAACATGCTCGTAGGTACACAGCCATGCATTAAAAATGTGTGAGAAGCCAGGCACAAGGGTGGTGAATGGAAGGCTATGTTTGTCTGTAAACATTTTAAAAAACAAACTTTTCCTTGAGATGTTTGGTGGTTGGGGATCCCTATCAAGTGACTTGAGTTTTCTGAAACTAGAGATTCACATGGATGAGATGATATGATCGCATTTCTGAAAACCTGAAGCTTTTGAATGGAGATTGCGGTACAGTGAGAGGCGGGAAATTTAGCATTTTCCTTACAGTAGTGTGATCTCAGAGTTGGTGTGTATAATTAGCAGGGGGTTTGGGGGGGCTTGGTCCCTGCAAAACCATAAAAAGATAGATTTTTTTTTTATGCTTGAGTTTTGAGATATTTGATCACATCGTCTCAGTGATATGAATTTCAAGTTTCTGAAAACTCAGTCAACTGACAGATCCTTAGTGTAAACCAAGTTCATTTAGGCCATTCTTATGTACTCTATTAAATTATTAAATTAGGATCTTTTAATGGCCTTAGTGTTCCACAGTATAATAGGCACCCTATACATGTTTATTCTATTTCAAAGTAATCCTTCAACTGATATTCCGAAATGAAACTTCATTTTGTAATGTGTAATTGCCTTTATGTGTTTTGTTATTCATTAGTAAAATTACTTATGTTTCATTCCTCTTATCTGTAACAGGGACAGTCAAAGTAAGGATGAAATCCTGGCTCAAGGTGCGTTGTATGCATTTGCCTCATGATGGAGGTTTCATTTTCTGTGTGTGTTTCTTTCACTTGTATAGATTGTTGTTTGGATTCGAATTCTGGGGACAATCCTAAGAAGTGTGGCATTTCCCCTGGCAGACTGACTATCTGTGTCGACACTTATTTTTCACCAGTTATATTTCTGAGTCATGTCATGAAATAACTTCAAACCGTGTCTGATTTCCAAGAGATACAATTTTGCACATAGTTTACTTGAGTTCATAGGGAATTAAATCTTGCAGTTAAGGGCTGCCACTTATATTACATGTTTATTTGGAGCATAAGTTCTTGTTACAAGCTTCTGCTCCATGAAAGATCTTCAGCCTATGTAGGTCATGAAAAGTAAACAAATATTGTGAATGTGCAGTGCAAAGGGGTTGCATTGGAGCACAGTGACAGTTATCACTAAGATTCTTTGTATATGCTTTCCCAAAAATTGTGATGCAAATAAATATAATCGTGTATGTGTATGTGTATTTATGTGTTTGTGTGTGTGTATATGTATATACATATATGGTTTCACTTTAGAATCCTGAAATGTCACAGTCCTGAACTTCATAATCCTGAAGCCCAAAATCCTGAATCCCAAAATACTGAAAATATACAGGACACAAATAATGACAATATTCCACTACAAGGACACACAGAAACACATACAAGACAAAGGATAGCACTTTACACCAGGTATGGAAATGGGGAAAGCCCCCCTGCACCCCCACACCCCCTGCTAATTAAATACACGAACTCCAAGATTGCACTCCACAGAACGAAATGGCAAACATACCATCACATGTTTCATGCCTGCCTGTTGTAACCCTAGTAGTGTTCCTTTTTACCTTGCTATACTACAACACAACTCATGATAGTGTAGTGAAGTGCAGTCTTGGAGTTGATATATTTAAGTAGCAGGGCGTGTGGGGGGAGGGTGCAGGGGGAATGTCATTATATTCGGTGGAATGTCATATGGTTTGTGTTGTCTGTAGTCAGTATATATATCCTCTGTGTTTTCAGTATTTTGGGCTTCAGGATTATGAAGTTCAGGATTGTGATATTTCAGATTCTGAAGTTCATAGGTTAGTACTAAGCTAACTGCCCTTGCGAGCCATTTTAAGCCTAGCCAATTATCCAATTATCCCTTGTGAGACTCAAACCCTGCACCTTGTGTTTGTAAAGGAAACACCTTAACCATTAGGCCACCCTCCCTTCCCAAACCGTATGTACACACACACACACATATATATATATATATATATATATATATATATATGTGTGTGTGTGTGTGTACATATATATCATGAAAAGTTAATTAAGCAGTTCAGTTTGCTGCACTACGTCTCTTTACACCTTGGTGCAACTCTGCCATGTGGAGTGAACTGTTGTCCCTATAAACATTACATTATGGCACAAGCATACTCAGAAATATGTAGTGTAGAAAAACCTCTCAACTGTACAGATTTTTGCATCATATTTATGGTTCAGTTCCAATAAAATTGTGGTTTTCTGGCAAAGTAGTGGCAAGTCGTTGAAAATTAAAGTCAGAAACTAATGAGACACATTTGAGTTTCAAACTTCTTACTCTTCATAAAATTCGTGCTAATGCAAAATCTACCATGCTATCAACTGTCTTGGTTTATAAGAGCAATACTTAAAAACTGTCCCTATTTTTGGGCCATTGTCCCCCCATAATTTATGTCTCTGTCCAGATTTCTTGCTCTAAGAGTTTGAGAGGTATGGGTTTTGTATTTTATTAGGTTAAATGTATATAAACATCACTGTGAGCCACTGTATGTTTTTAGCTCACTTGTAATAATTACATGCTACTGTTTGTTGTGCTTTACTCTGCTGTAAATCTTGGTGTGTAATAGTTTGGCATATGTACGACTGAATACTGTAGATATGAGCACATAGCTTTCTGAACTGGGGCAGCAGCCCATGTCTTGGTATAAGGGCTTTAATTGTTTGTTTATTAAATTTAGTTATTTAACATCTTTATTGAATAAAAACAGATAGAACCCCATAAAAGCATCTATAAAATCAGAAGTTTTTTCACAAACAAGCATAACACCAAAGACTATTTCCAATTAACTCCTCCTTCTTTCGGCTTTTCCCGGTTAGGGTTCGCCACAGCGGATCATCTGTCTGCTCATGATTGGCAGTAGAGTTTTACAGTGTCGAGTTGCCAGCCTGGCGCCCAACCTTCCACAGAAGGCACACACTCTCACCTAGGGCCAATTTAGAATGTCCAATCCACCTACTGCATGTCTTTGGGGATGTGGGAGGAAACCGGAGCACCCAGAGGAAACCCACGCGACCACAGGGAGGACATGCAGACTCCGCACAGAAGGCACCCCAGCCGAGAATCGAACTGGAGAACCTCTTGCTGTGAGGCAGCAATGCTAACCGCTGCAACACCGTAACCGCCCTATTTCCAATTAACTCATTAATCATCAGAAAGAGAACATTTTGTAATGTGTGTTCCCTGCAGTGTTTTCATGTAGCAATGCAGGTTTCTATTAATAATCACCAGAAAAAATGTGAAAATCTGCAGATGAGTAGATATTGTGATTAAAAAGATGTTAACTGATGTGTCACAGCAATGCACAGATTACAGGAAACATCCAGAATTTCTAGTAACTAACATTTCTTGTCACTCTAGGGAGAAAAAGTTCAGCTGACAGTTACTTTCAACCAAAGATTCTCTCTGCCCAATTCTTTTACATTCAAAAAACACACAGAAATATCAAAGCATATCAAACATGAAAAAACAAGAAAACAGGCATGATGAGTTTGCCAAAAATTAAGCCCTTTTAAAGTGAGCAACTTAAACACAGAGCGGGAGAAAACCTGTCCAAGTTTGCAAGTCTTAGACCATTCATTTTCAGAGAAAGGGATTATGTAAATCAGTTTCCCATGTTTTATGATCATTTTCAGAATCCTGACAAGTTGTGGGCTGTAATAGTTTGTAGACAAGTGACAGATCTTTTAAAGTTCACTGGAGCCCACATTCCAACACTTTAGCAAACATCTGACCAGACGAAGCAATTGCAAATGTTGCCACCATGCAACTAGCCTTTTAGCATTCAATTTCCTACTTGAACTGAAGGTCAATGGTGCAAAATCTGGAAAGAAATCACTCCAGAAGTACATAACACATGACCATCCACTGACACCAAAACAGAGTGGCTAGCCAGACTATAGTTTACATTATGCTAAACCCAATCCCAGAATCTAGGTTGCAAACTGATTACATTTTGGCTTTCTAAGCCATCTGGCGATTTTTTGCTCGTGCCATAATCTGTACCAAATCTTTCTTTTCCATTTGATCTTAGAAGTGGTAAATGAATGAGGATGAGCTCAGGCTACACCCAGAACAAACATACATACATACCAGTTAGATATAACAAACTGCAGTTTCAGGACAATGTTATCCCAGCTTAGAAAATAGATACACATAACCATATGGATAAATTTAGTGAGTAGGAACATCCTGATTCTGTATATTGTATCAATTTCAAACATTTCTATTTAATTTCTTTCTGAACAAATTTACTAGAGACATTCAGGTTCATCTCCCCCTGGGATTCCAAGGGATGGGTCTGTCTTTATCCCAGGCAGGAGTTGTTTCAGGTCTATTTTCAAACTCAGGCTATAAACATGAGGCTTGAGGATACTATATTAGCTGTGGTAGTCAGACAATTTTCTTTTAATATTTAGCTTTGGGGTTTTACATAGACTGTATATACTAATCAGGAAGAAAGTTACCACAACAGACAAGGGACAGCTGTAACAAGAATGAATATGCTGCTGTTCTCCAATAAAACTTCCAGGCCCATAAACGCTCCAAACAAGTTTATTGAGTAAAACCACAACCATGTAAAAACGTCGACCTAGGTTTCGTCCGTTGTACGAACTTCATCAGAAGGTTCTGATGAAGTTCGTACAACGGACGAAACCTAGGTCGACGTTTTTACATGGTTGTGGTTTTACTCAATAAACTTGTTTGGAGCGTTTATGGGCCTGGAAGTTTTATTGGAGAACAGCAGCATATTCATTCTTGTTACAGCTGTCCCTTGTCTGTTGTGGTAACTTTCTTCCTGATTAGTATATACAGTTGTTGTTTTCCAGTTTTACATAGACTGCCCAGTAAACAACAGTCATTCTTTCCTATTTAGAGTGAATTTACAGACTGGTGAAAAGTCCAACATTCTCTTTGAGGTAGGCACATTTATAAATTAAACTCAAGCTGTTGTTTTCACTTCCCTTGTCCTAGTTTCTAAAGATATCTTCATCTGATTGTATTTATTTTTTTTTCATTTTTCTTTTCTAATTATCTGTTGTCCCAAGCGAGTACTTGAGCATCACCCTTTTAACCACCATGGTAACCTCTAGCTCCATATGCTGTGCCCAGTTTTGCATAATCTAAAAGCTGAAAAAAAATGTTACCCTCCTTCCTTTTCAGCAATGAGAAATCCTTCCTCCAATTGACCTGCCACACTAAGAACCATTTCATAAAGATAGTGGACCAAATTGTGATCAAAGTAAACTGCAGATATAATAGGTACCCATATGAAATGCTGGGGACCTGCTAAAGTGAATCCCAAAACATGGAAATTGAATGGCTGAAAAAAATGGACTTGCGTATATTACGTCTAAGATGGCTATTTATCAGAATATTCCCTTTTCTCCAAGATATAACAATCTCAGACTTAGTGCATATTTGCTACTCTCCTGAGTTTTTTTTTTTTTTTTTTTTTTTTGTGGGGCGGGGTCTGTCAGCACTCGATTATGATGGCCAGCATTCCAGTTAGAAGCTGATATAATATTAACCTTGTTATAACGAGTAAGTAATAAACTAATTAGGAACTAGTCAATATGGCTATCCACTCTAGTAGAGGCTTAGAAAGTGTAATCTCTAACACCTGGATGTCTGATTCACCAGGTGTCAAGCAGTATGATTTTTTTTTTCTGAAATTCATTAAACTTCCTTCTGTAATTGAGCTCTCTTGCCCTGTTTGTAGAAATCCTCTCCAAATCATCCTGGACATGGGCAGTCATTACTAAATACAGTTCTAGGTATTGATTAGAGTATCTGTGATATTACATTGGGATGAAACAGCTAGGCTTGAAATGACCTCCGAGTCAATGGCCTAGTAACCTCCTATGAATCTAATACCATTTTGCAGTCCTCACTAATCACTACAGGGCAGTGGTAATGTGTTAATAGCTCACCCAGCATGGCTGTAACGTCTTCAAATACCCCCTAGATTTTCCACAATGGGACTATGGAAATTATTACTTACTAGAATGCTTAAAGAAATGTGCACTGTTATAATGCATTATCTTTCCTTGCAGTTTGTTATTTTGTTATTTTAGCCCAGCTTAAAAAAATGTGAATTAAGCAATATCATAACCCTTACATTTTGCTTTAGAGTTTGATGTGTGAGACACTCTTCCCTTTCATTGTGAAGTATCTTTCAGAAACAATCCTTTCTTCAGATTTGTTTTTTGAAAAACAGCTATATGTATATTAAAATCTTTAAGTTTGGTGAATATTGTAGGTCTTTCCAATGCAGATTTCACCACTCTTGCATTCAAGGGAATTGGCTGCAAATACTGCCAGTGAGTAACAGCGAGTAACAGCGGACTGCACCATTACTATATATATATATATATATATATATATATATATATATATATATATATGCAGAAAACCAAAAAACAAACAGAAGGTAGAATGCACACGCTGTGTATACACACAGAAAGCTGTAAATAATCCAACTTGAGGCGATATCGATAAAAGCAAAGAATTTATTTGAGGTGAGCGCTTTCGCGGTGTAACACACACCGCTTCTTCAGACAAAGAAAAATATATCAATCACAGTTTAAATAGTATGGCAATTACCGTCAATTAATTATCCAAACCCTAAACAGCTGAGCCAACTGGCAATTACCTAAAAGCTGAGGATGCATCATAAAATGGCTAGAGACACTGAATCCCATATTGTCTAGCTATAAACTAAGATGCATGCGATAAACCGCTACCTCACTAAAATGCATTTTGCAACATATCAAACAGTAAAAACATCTAAGCTTATATTCCTATAGAACTAAAGTTGCTAAAATAGAGTAAATATGTATGGAAGTATGTAAAAACTACAGAACATATAATTGTACAGAATATAAACAAAATATAAACATGGTGAATGGTGTTGCATCCTGAATCCTGTATTATCTAGCTGTAAACTAGGCTGCATATAATAAACCACTACCTCACTAAAATTATATGCATTTTACAACATATCAAACAGTAAAAACATCTAAACTTATATTCCTATGTAACTAAAATTGCTAAAATGAAGTAAATATGTATAGAACTATATAAAAACTACAGAACATATCATTGTACAAAGTATAAACATGGTGAATGATATTGCACCTAACCCATTCAACTACAGCCTATATGACTGAAATTGTCTAAAAAATATATATAGAAACTATGAAACTATCATGGCACGAACTGTACAAAATACAAACAACATAAATAGTATTGCACATATTCCAATGTAAAACTAATATAAAAATGTATTTATATATATATATACAGGGATAACTGAGATATATATATATATATATATATATATATATATATATATATATACAGATATATATATATACAGGGATAACTGAGACTAAGAGTATATGTGTAGGATATAAAGCTGCTGGTATTCATTTCAGTTTCCTAGCTAGCAAATGGGGTTTTATGGATACTTGTTCATTCATACCCCTACCCCTGTGGGCAGCCAATCTCAAGATCCAATCGAGCTCAGCTTCCTCGGTCTTATTTACTATATTGCCTAACCGTGGGTTTTCATACTCCACGTGTAGGACCTGAAACAAGTGAAAAAATTATATAGAGCTGCTTACTGCTTGGTGTGATGGATTTGAAATGTTCTTAAGGCACTCAGTATTGCTGGCTGGATTCTGCTAAAATTCAAAGTCTGGTTATATTTGCATTCACAGTCTGTTGCATACAGAAACTTGCAGAATATACACTGATGAGAGAATATACTTTGCAGCACTTGTCTTTAAGAGCAGTAACCAATAACTTTTATAATAAATCAAACTGGACAAACGTTGCAGCTTAAAATAATGTTCCAACTTTACTTCTCATATAGTACAGATGATGTGAGAGATATAACATTTACCTTAGGACAAATGAGTCCCTACCATACCTCTAACATAACTGGATTTATACAGCTCTTTATATACAGTTTTAGTCCTCTTGGTATTTTATTTTGGAGAATTGCTTATCCTGTAGAAACAATACTAAGCTTCCTTGTTTAACAATGTCTTGTAAGAGACCAGCTTTTCTGACAGTGTGAATATCCTGTAACAGTGTCCTGTTGTTCAAGCAAAAAAAAACATATTTTTGAGGAAACACATTGTTCTGTATTCTATTTGGATCTGTGTATAAGAACATCTGTCCTTGTGCCAATGCTGATAAGCATATCCTGTTTTCCATGCAGAAAAACATATTTTTGAGGAAACACATTGTAAGAGATCAGCTTTTCTGACAGTGTGAACATCCTGTATTTTATTTGGATCTTTGTATAAGAACATCCGTTCTTGTGCCAATGCTGATAAGCATATCCTGTTTTCCATGCAGAAAAACATATTTTTGAGGAAACACATTGTCACAGTGTTATTGTCCATTCTTTAAAAGCAGATTTTGCATTTTTGCTCTTGCATACATCCTGTTTTTAAGTCTGTAAGGGAAAATGTCCATTCAGCAGGTTCCTTATTTTCCAAGCCATGGTCATTTAGTATGATTGCTGATCACATATTACTAAACTCTGTTTCTGCATTTAAGCAAGTTTTTTTCTTTCAGCATATTTACAACAGAATTAATTTCAGACTTATATTCATAAAATCTAACAATTCCCTCTGTTTTTAAACATACTCAAAACATTTTATATAGAAAACACAAGAAACAAACCTTTAGTTTGATACAACAAATTAAAATGCAATTTTACATAGTTAATACAATGATATTAAATATTACTACAAAACTGAATGTATTTAACAACTTTTTCTTTTGCAGACCACTCTGTGAAAATATTTTTTATCAGTTATGAGCTGTGTCTGCTTTAATGTTATTTTTTTTTAACTTGATCAATTTATTCTTTTGCAATCACAGAATTTAATTTATGACTTAGAACTGTTTCATTAACTCTTTGCAACTGTTGAATTAACTATAAGAGACAATAACTATGTGCTACTGCAAGCATTTATACACTGCTGAAAATATACAGTTTTAATGTCATTTTAACCATAACATTGTGATCATGTCTTCAAACTGCTCATTAACATCTTGGTAAAATACTGAACTGGGCTTAGATAACAAATATTTGAAAGCAATTATTTTACTGGGGTAAAACCAGTGATATTACAACTTGACAAATTACTTTTGAACTTATTACAATGTATCCTGATCAGTATGTATTTACACAGACTGCTATTCATGCATTTCAATCTAGTAGGTACCCTGGACCCATTTTTTTCTTTAAATATGTTTTTTTCACACATATTCATTACTAGACATTAATTTCATTTGTACTGAATTTTTCTGCATTTGTACATACAAAGACTATCATTTGTACTTAAATTTTCTACATTTGTACATACAAAGACTGTAAAGTACATTTAGTCTAATCTTACAAATTTAATAACATTAATATTGAGCAAAATCTTGGAAAATTGTTATGTCTCTTTAGAAATATTTAGTGGAAATGATACCATATGTCCTGTTATTTTAAACTACATACTCAGCAATTAAAAATATTCATGCTTTTTTATGCCAACATTGTTTTGCCAAAAACATATTAAAAATAGTGACCAATCTTGTTTAGAAACATTTATGCATTTTGCATATCTTTATTCTGTCTTGTATAGCTTTAATAAAGCAATTTTAAATCATCTCTTGTTTTTTAAACCATCTCTTGTATAGCTTTACAGTTTAACAGGTTGTAAATACAGCTATTAACAACTTGTAAAATATCTTATCCTGTCAGGTTTAATCCAGTTTACCAGTATTTCTAATACACTAATACCTGTTTTTTCCTCTCCCTAAAAGAGTATTGTCAAGAAGGAATGAGATATTTTTTCCTGTAGCTTTATTTTAGACCCTTGTTGTTTATTTTTTCTGTAGCTTTATTTCAGACCCTTGTTGTTTATTTTTTTCAGTAGCTTTATTTCAGACCCTTGTGCAGTACTGCTTATACAGTCAGTGTAAAACTGAGAAAGTGCCCTTCCCCCTGTAGTACTTCAGCACTATTTACCTGCCCTATGCTGTGAGAATAGAATGTATGTCAGCCCAACACTTTGGCCATACATTTATGTTATTTGGTTACTAATAAACTATGCACTTTTATCTGATTTGTTCATTAGTAGGTATTTACACCCTCCTGCACAATTGATTTGAACTGTATGTATACTATAGCCCATTTGCTGGCTGTACTTGATGCAACTGAGGTTTTTTTTTGTCCTTTTAATATTTACTTGCAAACAGATTATAAGTGACATTTATGCACAATTGTGACATTTTATTACAATTACCAAATAGTGTTGCCTGTAAACATTTTAATAATTATGTTTTAATAACAATGATGCTTTAGAAAAGCTCAAGCTACTTATCTGGCAATCAGTCTTGTTGTTTATCTTATCTTTCCAGCATTTCCTGTAACTATTCATTCAGTCTAGGAAGGTCTGAGCTCACATTTTATACTCTATAAACTATAATTAATTCTTTTGGCATTTTTCCTTTAATGTGATTGTGATTTGCATAAATAGACATCATTTTACAATTACCTTACATGGATTTCAGTATTTTTTTTTATTTATTTAACTATTTAACTGTCCTGCCATTAATTTTACAAAAACTGTTTGAATAATACCATCTGTGATTTTCTTTTTAAAATTCAGAACTTTAACTGTTTGGTGTTACCATATAATTATAAACAAATTGTAAAAAACAAAATAGATATTAGTTTAACCAACACATTTATATTTATATTATTTATATTTGCTGTTGTCTGCCTGTTATTCTTGTGTATTGTAACATATGTACTCTAGATGAAAAGAACACACATGCATGTCTGTCTTGTATATGTATATCTTTATACAAGCATGTCATGTCTTGTGACTTTAAATTTTTACTCATCTATTTGTATTTAATTTTATACACTAGAACAGTTTTGTTTACCTTTTGACTATGCTAATGAATGGCATTCATATGCTTTACTTTACTGTAGTACTGATAGATGTCTTGCTTTAACTGAATGAAAGTAAAACATTTAAGAATGATTTGTCCAGACATCAGATCCTACCATCCTACCATGTATGTTTAACTATTTTCAAAACATAAACATATTATAAAATATATTTCTTTTGCACAGATTAGCTGTGTATGCAGGAAGTTCCCAGTCTTTGTCAGTTCAGCTAATTTATTTCCTTTATCCTGCAACTGCTGCTGAATTTCCTGTAATGTTGCATGGTCTTTCTGACATTCTTTAGTAAGCTGTTCTGCTGAATTTGAAACTCCTATCCACTTTTGAAAAGATGTATGTATAACTTGTCTAAGCTTCCTGAACTCATTGTGTCTGTCTTTTAGAAGTTTACTACATTCCTTTGTAACAAAATGTACTAGGGGTTCTATCAGTAACTGATTTGACTCACATGTGGTGACAGGACATAACTGTTCAATATCAGAATGTAATGGAAACACTTTACCCTTAGTTAATTCTTTATCATGAACAGATCTGTCTTTACAGTCTATTTTTTTAGCAATATAATGCAGTATTATTTTATGGCATAATACACAAAATGCAGTTTTTGTTGAAGCACACACTAAACATTTGTCATTTTTCACATGGTTTTCTTTGAGATACCAGTCAAATATATTAATACATTTGCATAATGCCTTACTATCAACCTGCCCCAATAAGGTTTTACATTTACTAATGTGCTGTGTATACCAACATAGCAATTTACTAAAGTTTGGTTTACTCCTGCATGAATTATAAATAATATCCATACTGTCTAGTAATATACAAACTGTCTAGGAATACACAAACTATGTATGAATATACAAACTGTCTTAAGAATATACAAACTCTCTTAAGAATATACAAACTGTTTAACATCATCCACACTAAATATGTGACACAGAAAAAAGTCTTACCAGTTAGCAAGAAAACAGGTGATCAAGCTGTTATTGCAGATGGCTAGAAATTTTTCAGAGTCACTTGAGAAGCTGGTGAAGCACAACAGGCAGCGGACTACTGTGCTAGTGGACATTCACCTTTTCTTGAAGAATTTATGGCACTGCGAATTTATTGAACTAGTCTCACTCCGGATTGTAGACGTCTAAAAAACTTTACTACTGCAAGCTGCATAAACTGGAATACTTCTGTTTAGGATTTACACATACGTACAAATGTTAGTTACTGCAATTTGACTGAAGTGACCCTCTGCAGGGCTTACCATCACTCCCCCTGTGTTTGAATTGCAGATTGTAGGTTCAAATGCAGGCTAGCTTGACATTGAAAAAATTACATGGCTCTGCTTACTTGCTTGCTGCTTGCTGTGGGATTGATTTGAAATCTTCTTAAGACACTCACAGTCTTGCTGGCTGGATTCTGCTAAAATTCAAAGTCTGGTTATATTTGCATTCACAGTCTGTTGCATACAGAAACTTGCAGAATATACACTGATGAGAGAATATACTTTGCAGCACTTGTCTTTAAGAGCAGTAACCAATAACTTTTATAATAAATCAAACTGGACAAACGTTGCAGCTTAAAAATACTGTTCCAACTTTACTTCTCATATAGTACAGATGATGTGAGAGATATAACATTTACCTTAGGACAAATGAGTCCCTACCATACCTCTAACATAACTGGATTTATACAGCTCTTTATATACAGTTTTAGTCCTCTTGGTATTCTATTTTGGAGAATTGCTTATCCTGTAGAAACAATACTAAGCTTCCTTGTTTAACAATGTCTTGTAAGAGACCAGCTTTTCTGACAGTGTGAATATCCTGTAACAGTGTCCTGTTGTTCATGCAAAAAAACATATTTTTGAGGAAACACATTGTTCTGTATTCTGTTTGGATCTGTGTATAAGAACATCTGTTCTTGTGCCAATGCTGATAAGCATATCCTGTTTTCCATGCAGAAAAACATATTTTTGAGGAAACACATTGTAAGAGATCAGCTTTTCTGACAGTGTGAACATCCTGTATTTTATATGGATCATTTGTATAAGAACATCTGTTCTTGTGCCAATGCTGATAAGCATATCCTGTTTTCCATGCAGAAAAACATATTTTTGAGGAAACACATTGTCACAGTGTTATTGTCCATTCTTTAAAAGCAGATTTTGCATTTTTGCTCTTGCATACATCCTGTTTTTAAGTCTGTAAGGGAAAATGTCCATTCAGCAGGTTCCTTATTTTCCAAGCCATGGTCATTTAGTATGATTGCTGATCACATATTACTAAACTCTGTTTCTGCATTTAAGCAAGCTTTTTCTTTCAGCATATTTACAACAGAATTAATTTCAGACTTATATTCATAAAATCTAACAACAAGAACTGGTGTTCAGGACCTTGTTGTAAAAGATGTTTAGCTACAGCACTATATTCCTGTTTACGTTTGTAACAGTAATAGTGGTCCCTAATTCTCTCATTTAGAGTTCTGTTGGTTTTGCCAACGTAGAAATGAAAACAAGTGACGCAATGGGCCACATAGACTATATTTTTCGTACTGCAGTCACTGTTGCATCTGATTGCCCAAAGACGTCCTGTGTCTGGATGCCTAAAGTAATTTGACTCATCTATGTGAGTACACTGTAAACAGCTGTTACATTTCTTTGTTGCTTCCAGACCTGTGTTGTTTAAAAACTTCTTGGGCATTGCTACGTTTGCATGACACAATATTTGTTTTAAACTCCTCATGTTTTTATATACAAATTTTGGTCCATCACCTACAATGTTTCTTACTTTATCATCTGCTGTTAATATATTCCAGTTATCATAGAAGGCTTGTTGTATCATATGCCTGTTAGAACTAAAAGGTAGTGTTATAGACAGTATTGGTTGTGTTCTACCTGATTTCAAACTCGGACGACTACTTGCACTTTCTTGTTGTGAAAAATATGGTTGAGCACGTGTGGACCTCAATGTGTCCATGCTCATATAAACTCTTCTGATTTCTTCCATATTGTATCCCCTTTGATTAAAACCTTCCTGAAGTAAAGACAATTCACGTTTATAATCTGAATCAAGACAACATAGTCTTGAGGTCCTCATCGCTTGTCCCTTGATTATGTTAGGGAATAGTTTAGGATTATGCATGCTGTTGCGATGTAAGTACGCTGGTCTATAGCATGCTTTTCGATATATCTGGGTGGAAAAATTATTAATACTTTTTGAAATGGTTATATCCAAAAAATGTATAGAATTTTCAGAAGATTCCATGGTGAATTTAAGAAAAGATCCCAGGGTGTTAAGTGTGACAAAAAACTTGTTCAAGGAGTCAAGGCTCCCTCTCCATAGAAAAAACAAATCATCCACGAATCTTCTGTAGAACAAAATATGTTCATCAACTGTAATGTGAGTTTTTTCAAATGCAACCATTACCAAATTAGCGTAGCTGTTGGCACAGCTAGTGCCCATAGCTACGCCCTGTGTCTGTCTATAACAGGTTTCATTAAACAGAAATACATTATTTTCTAATACTATTTCCAGTAAAAGACATAGCAAATCAGCTTTATCAGTATTCAGGTGTTCCACATTAAGCATGAGTTAACAAGGAGTATACCTTCAGTGTTGGGGATGCACGTAAATAGGGACTTGACATCCATTGTTACAAGCAATATCTTATCAAAACAGTCTAAATTCTCTACATATAAGTATAGATCACGTAAAAAATGTCGGTGCATTTTAGTGAGGTAGTGGTTTATTATATGCATCCTAGTTTATAGCTAGACAATACAGGATTCAGTATCTCTAGCCATTTTATGATGCATCCTCAGCTTTTAGGTAATTGCCAGTTGGCTCAGCTGTTTAGGGTTTGGATAATTAATTGATGGTAATTGCCATACTATTTAAACTGTGATTGATATATTTTTCTTTGTCTGAAGAAGCGGTGTGTGTTACACCGCGAAAGCGCTCACCTCAAATAAAGAATTTTTTGCTTTTATCGATATTGCCTCAAGTTGGATTACTTACAGTTTTCTGTGCGTATACACAGTGTGCATTCAACCTTCCATTTATTTTTGGTTTTCTGCATATACCACTGGGGATTTGTTTCTACTTACGGGAGTTTTGCTATCTATATATATATATATATATATATATATATATATATATATATATATATTATATATATATAAGTATATATATATAGATATATAAAACACACATATATTTATAAATATACATATATATATATATATATATATATATATATATATATATATATATATATAGATATAGATATACACACACACACATGCAGATAGATAGATATCACATATATAAACATTAGGTACATAGGGTGTCTGTAGTTCTATCTGAAACTATAGTAAACTGCAATTGGCAGACTTCTACAGAAAAAGTGGCAAAAAAAAGCTGCACTATGTTGCATATTAAGGAAAACAGAGAACCAGAGCCACAACTGGAACTTTCAGTGCCTCAAGAGTTAAAAATGCTTCAAATTAAATTGTAGGTGAATGTACTAGTAAACAGATGCACATGGTAGCACTCAACCATTGGGACATTTTCGAGTTCTGGCAAGAAATATCCAAAAAACAAAGCAGTAACCTGATAGTAGTTTGTTTGTTTGTGTCTTTCGGCTTTTCCCGGTTAGGGGTCGCCACAGCGGAACTCCGGTCCGCTAATGATTGGCAGTAGAGTTTTATGTACTGGCTTTCCGGGCCTAATGCACAACCTTCAACGAAGGAATGCCCATTCACACATGTCGCTACACAGAAGATGCTCTGAGAATCAAACGGGCAACGTCTAACTGTGAGGCAACAACGCTAATGTTACATAAAAAAAAAAAAAAAAAAAAAAACAGTTTCTGTAATCAATTATATCATTGCTTGACAACACAAATGAGTGACAAATAACATTTTTTAAGTATAACCTGAGTGCTGTAGAGCTATAACTGTAGCAACTGCTTGCTACAGTTTAAATTAAAGAACATTTTTTTAATTAAATATGAATGCTGTAGCACTCTGTGCAGGCAGGGTATAAAGTGTAGCAACTGTTTGCTATATTTGTAGCAAGCAGTTTGCTAAAGTTTAAAGGAAAAAATTATATAAAATGTGGGAAATGATGGTCGGGGGCAGGGCAAAGAAATGAGACCTGAAAGGGCTGGGGCAGGAGGAAAGGGGAGGGGGGGCATGTCATGCATCTGACCACCTGGTTGGTGTGGCAGTAGAAAGAATGGATTCTTTTTTCTTTTTGTTCTTCAGTAAAAGAGCTGGGGGGGGTGGGGGTTTATAGATCTAACTGTAGTGCGCCTATCAATACAATCTAGCGATCAGCATATTACAATAAAGTGTTTCCTTTTTTTTTTCTTGTTTCTTCATTTGAAGAGCTGGGATGGTAGGGCTGTGGTTAAGCTAGCTATGCTTCTGTTCATTTGTGCTTGCCTTAACCCTGCCCCTATCCCTAACCCTACGCATTATATTAGTAAAAACCCTTTTTCTAATATTACCACTAATCAAGACCAAAGAACACAAAATATGCATACTATTCTGTCCTTCTTACCTAACCCTAATCCTAATACACAAACTCTCACACATACATATTATCTGCTTTTCCCAAACACCACGTTTTGTCAAATTTTCATTTTCCTGCACACTTCTACATGCTTATACTATACAAAGCTTGAATTCAACTAAATGTGCCATCACACATCTGTGCTGCCACCTGCCAAGCAAATTAATATAAACACTACATCTTAGCTCGTTAAATAAAATTAATGATTATATATACAAGCAGACAATTTCCATTCAGATCTCAAAATTTGACTTGCAATAATAGAATTCTAGGCTCCAGTTTTTTGAACAGGCAAGTCTGTTCCTATGAAGACACAATACTTGTTCTGCTTGGAGATAGACCCACCCCCTCAGTGACATCAGTAGACTATCTTCTTCTTCTTCTTTCGGCTTTTCCCAGTTAGGGGTCACCACAGTGGATCACCTGTCCGCTCATGATTGGCAGTGAAGTTTTTTTACGGTGTCAAGTTGCCAGCCCGGCACCCAACCTTCCACGGAAGGCAAACACATGCACACCTAGGGCAAATTTGGAGTGTCCAATCCACCTACAGCATGTCTTTGGGATGTGGGAGGAAACTGGAGCACCCGGAGGAAACCCACGCGACCACAGGGAGGACATGCAGACTCCGCACAGAAGGCACCCCAGCCGAGGATTGAACCGGAGAACCTCTGACATCTTTAGACTATCAGCTCTAAAAATATACCAGTCTGTGGAATCACCCATATACTACCCTTACTACAAAATGTGTGTGTGAGGGGTGAAAAAAAGCCTGATAAAACATATTAGAGAAGTCTACAGACTTTAATCTAAATATGAAATGAGAAGCAGCTTAAGAAAGGAGCATGGACTCCAAATGAATAGCCTCAAAATTAAGGAAGAACGTATTCCTAGTTATTAAATTAAGAACAGAACCTCCAGTAAACAGACAGATGGTAGCTACTGCTCAAGACATTCTGGTAACATATGAATCATACTGTAACAATCTGTATTCAAAATATAATTCTTCCTTCTCAGGAAACTTTCCAGATGTTTTACCTGACATACAGTTCATTTCTCCAGATTTAGAATTTATGAGAAATTCTAAGAACATACATTCTCATCTTGTAAGAAACAAAGTCCTTTAAAACTTTTCAGTGATACCTTTTTATTCAGAAATTATGCCTCAAGTGGATTTTATGTATTCCCAAGTCTGTTTGCTGCCTTTATGTCATAGAACTGGTTGGTAGAAACATGATTTAAAGTTACTACTCTCTAAAATAATGCTAATAGCAAAATAGTCAATAATTCTAATGAAAAATAGAGTGCTGACAATATCAGGTCTTCATCAGCTTATGAAAAGACACCACTGAATGGAATTTTTCACCTCCTTGTTAAAAGACAACTCCCTCCCTTACATTAAGTTGTAGCCTTGGGTGACAGTGTCATACAAATACCCAGAAATAGCGATACAGTCACAGCGTCAATTACTGTATTTCCTTTGTTGTAGTCTCTTTGCTTCTCTTTATCCTCTGTCTGTCCTTGCATTAAACAAGATCAGAGATTTTTCCACCAGATGTTTTTGAACATCTGGCATTTTCCACTTACAGTTGTTGATGAAGTGAAAACACCAAAACAACTCATGTACCTGGTGCTGTCTGGCATGTTGATGTAAGTGCATTCTTAAGACCTCTACCTCATTGTACATTCCTGAGCAAGTGTACCAAAATATATCTCATTTCAGATAAATAAATAATATATATATATATATATATATATATATATATATATATATATATATATATATATATATATAAAGTCATGATACTTTGAAAAAGGGAGGTCTGTAAATCTTACATTTACATCTGTGTTTTGACAATATCTTTACGGCTGGGTCCTCTATACATCCACTAGTGGACATATGCTTTTTTTTGTTTTTATTCTTACCTACCACCTGTATCCCACAGAACAAAATCAGAAGGTTCTTATAAGCCTCATGCTTCAAAGTATAAACCATCATAAACAAACAGTATGTTAATGAAGGGAATTAACAAGCAAAGACAAATAATTATATAGCCAGTTTAGTATGGCTTATTTGCCTGAGCATATAAACATATGTATGTCATTATGTATTTTAAGCCATTTGTGTTTATTCAGAAGTAATTGGTCTGTCGAGGGCTACTTACAAATATACTAGTTCATACAGTTATGCATTTTTGATTGTGCATATATATTGTGCTCAGTTATAAAAATTTGTGAAATGTCGCTCTGTGTCCCTCTTCAGACATTCTGACTAAAGCATGTATGGTTGAAGTATACTTGTATAACACAAAGAAAGAAAAATAAGTGCTTTCATTTCTTGATCTGATTTTAAACTCGTTAACAGCCTGTATCTGCTTTAGCTAAGGTCTTTAATCCTATATTGGTAATTGCAGTACATAGATGCACCACATTTTGCTGTTTTAGTGGTCTAACTGTTGGTATTAAACTATAGATGCTCATCGTTTTTCACTGTTGGAGTCATCACACTTGGGTTATCTGCTTGCAGGAAGTCCTCAGTCGGCCCGAATACCAGAGTCTTAGTATTTCTGTGTCGGATGCTGTCACTCAAGGACTGACGTCAGGTCGTCAGGGGTATAAAAACAGGCAGCCGATGCAATTACATCAGTCTTTCTTGCCAAGGAGTTCGAAGCAGAAGCAGTTCGCAAGTGTCAGTCGGCTGCTACCTGAATTTTCATTTATGAGTTGAATAATCCTGAAGTCTTCTAAAGCCAAATACCCCGTTGGGGATCCTTTTTTCTTGCTCTAACCGATGTCAGAAAAAGTTAACAATTGTCTTGCCTGTGGAAAGCAAATACCTCACAGGGATTTTCATTCTTGCTGCGTCACTTGTTTAGGCCCAGACCACGATGTACCTCACTGTAGGTTTTGTGCCTTAACACCTGAACCATTCGTCGCCGGGTCTCGTTGTCACTAAATTCTTTCACTCTCGATCTCCGTATTCTGAAATGGCTTCAGTAAGCCATCTGACTACCAATATTCTGAAAAAATGTAAGGATAAAGACAGAGACAGAACGCATAGGTCCAAAGCTGCCAACAAAGCTTTCGTTAAGCTAGTCACCAATCCGCCGGTACTCAGTGAGGCACTTTCGCAGCCCCTGATGCACGCTTCACTGGATTTGCAGGCCTCTGCCGAGACCCATTCGGAGTCCTGTATGCCACGAGACACTTCTTCGACTATGGAACCTGCGGGATGTCTCTACCTTGGATGGGTCCGGAGCTGCTGTGCAGGCACCGGCTTCTGAGGCAGTTCTTCGCTCAATCGATGTTCGACTCAAACAGATGACTTTTTTTTTAGGCCCAGAGTATGCACTACGCCTAGAAAACCAAAGACCAAAGCACAAGCACCTGCTCCCATGCCACAAAAACAAATGCATAGAATGGCAGAATACCTTATTACGCTGATTAGGGGAAGTCAGCCTTTCCCTGCTAAGACAAAAAGAGACCAGTCCCCTTCAGCTTCTACAGACCAGGAGTCAGTTGACTCAGAGATTTACGATTATGAAGACGTACCCTGATCTGCTTATGAGGATTCAGATGCAGAGGAATCCAGTCCCATCTGCCTCCCCTCCAGAGGATTTTTCTTTTGGTGAAACCTTGCATACCTTAAGAGAGCATTTCCATTGGGAATGCCAAGACTGTCCTCAGTCCAAAAAGAGACTCGGAGAATTCCTAGAGTTGACTCACCACAGGCCTTTAGCAATACCACCTGTCCCAGATGTTGTTGATGATGTTTTTATGGAATCCAGTCTTACTCCTGACACTTTACCTCCTGCCCCTAGGAAACCAGATAGGTACTACAGAGTACCGGACACTCACAAATTTCTTTTCAAGAATCCTACTGCTGACCCAGAGATAATTTCCCAGGGGCCTAAAGGTATCAAGGCTACTACAGCCAAGAATCCCACCCCTTTGGACAGGGGTTCCAGAGCTTTGGACAGATGAGGTAAGAAGGTATATACTTCTGCAACTCTTGCTATTAGGGCATTGAATTGTCAGTTTCATATGCTGAAGTACCAGCAGCATATTATGGAACTTATTAAACAAAAAGTGGCAACCTTTACAGACTGTGCAGAAAATAAAGAATTGCAGGAGTGTGGCTTTGACGCCCTAGAAGTATCTTGCTGGGTCTGTACTGAGAAGACATGCTTGGCGCAAGAAGTAGACCTTGCCAGACCATGTCAAATCAGTTACTAGACGCTCCTTTGAACAAGGACAGTTTGCTTGGCACCAAAGCAGAAGAGGTTCTTAAAATGATGGAAGAAAAAGCTAAGTCTATGCAGACTATTAAAGAATTCTTACAAGTGCAACCCCCTAGATTCAGTAGGCATTGCCCTTCCAAACACTGGTCCTTTCCAGCCCCCTCCAGGCCTTCTCAAACCAGACCCAGGGGAAACAGACCACCCAGACTACAGTCTCAGGGTATGCAGAGATCTAAGCAATAGAGTGCCCCCACCCCTAAAGCATGGAGTGGTAAGCCACCTCCTTATGGAAAAAACTCACAATGACTTCTTTACTCCACTCCCCATCCCTGCCCAATTGCTTGTGCCCCTAGGAGAAAAACTTGCCCTTCATGCAAAAAATTGTATGTCCATCACACAGGACCAGTGGGTCCTCAACATTGTATCCCAGGGGTACAAATTTTATTTCCATTCACTGCCAACCCCAAGCAGGTTTCCAGACCTTCCTCCAAACCAGTGGGAAGAGGTTCAAAGCCAAGTAGCTTCCCTGCTCAATATCAGAGCTATCCAGTAGACCAGAGGGGTAAAGGATTCTACTCCAGACTCTTCCTGGTACCCAGGAATGAGGGCTCTTGGTACCCAGTCCTGAATCTTTCAATTCACAACACCTTCCTGCTTCCTGGTGGTACCAAAATTCAAAATGCTTACCCTGCAACAGCTTCTTCCTATGCTAGCCAAGGATGCCTGGTTAGTCACCCTAGACTTAAAAGAAGCCTATCTGCACATTCCCATAAGGGAGTCATGCATGAAGTATCTACGTTTCAGGGTAGGATCTATGCATTATCAGTTCTCTGCACTTCCCTTTGGCTTATCTACTGCGCCCAAAGTTTTCACAAAATGCCTGGCTCCAGCCATTGCATACTGCAGGCAGAGAAATATCCAAATTTTGCCGTACTTGGATGACTGCCTGATTCAGGCAGACAGTCAGGAATTGCTGTTGCAGCACCTGACATTTGTGAAACACCTTCTCACTTCCTTTGGGTACACCATTAACGAAAAGAAATCAAAACTGGTACCCAGTCAAAAGATTGTATTCCTGGGAGCAAGCTTGGACGCAACATCCCAAATGGCATTCCTCACTTCAGAAAAACAAGTCTATCCATCAGCCTACTTCAAACAAATGGCCACCAGAACCCAGCTATCCGCAATAAAAATACTGCAGGCCCTAGGGTTCATGGCCTCATGTATACTGCTAATTCCATATGCAAGACTGCAAATGAGGAAACTTCAATGGTACTTAAAAAGTCTTTGGTGCCAACATTTTCAGGACCTGGAAACAGACATTCCTATCATACCCTGTCTAAGGACAGAGTTCCTTTGGTGGACAGAAGCATGCTACCACAACAAGGGACTGCCCTTTTCTCAATCCCACGCCACCCAGACCCTAACCACAGATGCATCAGACTATGCCTGTGGAGCACACATGGACGGCAAATGTATTCAGGGCCACTGGAGCCCAAGTCAAATTCATCTGCACATAAACCAAAAAGAGATGCTAGCTGTGCAGAATGCCCTGATAGCTTTCAGATCCCTATTCTTTCTAGGACAACTGCTAATAAAAACAGACAACTCCGAAGTTATGTGGTAAATCAACAAGCAGGGGGAACCCACTCCTACCCACTCGGCAGGTTAGCCATGGCCCTGTGGCACATGGCCTTGGACATGCAAGTCCATCTGCAAGCTCAATTCCTGCCAGGCAAACAAAACTCACTGGCAGACGACTTAAGCAGAAATCTCCTAGACCCACACAAGTGGCAATTGGAGCCCAGCACCTTCAACCTTCTGATTCAGAAATGGGGGACCCCAGACGAGGATCTCTTTGCTTCCCCCTACAACCACCAGCTCAGCAAATTCTGCACAAGGAATCCTCACAGCAGGGCCTGTAAAGTGGATGCCCTATCTTCTCATGGGTAAATCTCTCAATCTATGCCTTTCCCCCTCTGCCCCTTCTCTCAAGAGTATTACTCAAGATAAGATAGGACAGACCAAGGACAGTTCTGATTGCCCCAGACTGGCCACATCAGCACTGGTGCCCACTCCTGCACAGCCTGTCACCGGAGCCACCCTGGCACCTGCACCAGAACCCAATCCTGCTCTCTCAGCAGGAAGAGCAGAATTTGCATCCACAACTGCAAACCCTAAATCTTGCAGCCTGACTTATTTCTTGAATTCTCCCCCCGCAACCCTAAGCAAGCAGGTGCTGGACGTCATTCTTGAAGGCAGAAGACCCAGTACAAGAAAATCCTATGCTGATAAGTGGAAAAGGTTCTGCTCCTGGATTCTGTCTAAAGGAGACGACACAACTCTGCCCTCCCTGCCTCTAATCCTGGATTACTTAGCAGATCTACTCCACAAAGGCCTGTCCTTCTCCTCCATTAAGATACATGCCTCAGCCATTTCAGCTCATTACAACATGGAGCCACCTCTCTTCTCACACCCTCTTATCAAACAAAGGGGCAAACAACTTAAGGCCACCAAGGAGAGCAGCCACCCCTCTTTGGGAACTTAACTTTGTACTGGAAAAGTGTACGCCCCCCCCCCCTCCTTTGAACCTGCTGCATCAGCAGACTTAAAATTCCTCTCTTGGAAAACAGCCTTGCTTCTGGCCATCACTTCAGCTAGAAGAGTGTCTGATCTACAAGCACTTATGGCTGTGGAACCCTTCATTATTTTCCATGCTGACAGGGTTTCCCTCAGGACTAACACTTCGTTCATGCCTAAAGTAGTGTCCAGTGTGGCTCTCAACCAATCCATCCATTTGCCAACTTTTTTCCCTAATCCTCAAAATAAAGGGAAAGGATCCTGCACTCCTTGGACATGCACAGACAGCTCAGATTCTACCTTGATAGGACTAAGCCCTTCAGAAAATCTGACCAGTTACTAGTCAGCTTTGCAACAGAGGCAGATGACAAGGCCATTTCAAAGCAAACAATCTCCAAATGGATAGCACACTGCATCCATTTCTGCTACAAGCACCATGGGAAACCAACCCCTCAAGGGGTCAGAACACATTCCACTAGGGCAACATCTACCGCTACAGCATTTCTCAGGGGAGTCCCTACCAGGGACATCCTGGAAGCTGCTATCTGGAGTTCAGTACATACCTTCACCAAGCATTACCACCTGCCTATCTTTGCCAAATCCAGGGCAGGTTTCACAACAGCAATCCTGCAAGGCATACTAGCCAGCCCTAACTCTTCTTGACTCCTCCACCCTTCTTCAGCTTTGGGAATCAACCCAAGTGTGATGACTGCAACAGTGAAATACGAAGAACATAGTACAGTTGTGTACACTTACCATAAATGTAGATGTTCGAATGTATTCACTGTTGCAGTCCTGGTTTCCCTCCCTCCAGTCCCCTGGTTTTTCTCTCTCTCTCTATCTCCCTTCTCTCTATGGCTATTATTCACCCCTTTCAGGGGTATTGGTATTTACTTTTTACTGGTGGTGTTTTCCCCACCATAACGTACCTCCCTATTTGGGAGGGCTCCTGATATTTGGGGCAAGAAAAACTGATGTAATGGTGTTGGCTGCCTGTTTTTATACCCCTGATGACCTGACGTCAGTCCTGGAGTGACAGCATCCAATGCAGAAATACTAAGTCTCTGATATTTGGGCCCACTGAAGGCTACTGCAGGCAGATAACCCAAGTGTGATGACTGCAACAGTGAATACACACGAACATCTACATTTATGGTAAGTGTACACAGCTGTACTTTTCATTCTTATGAACTGAGTATGTCAGGCTAGTTCAGGACTTGTCTTTGTATTGTCTGACAGTTTCAGATCAGTCAGTTCAGAGCTAAGGGTGTAATTACCCCCCCCACACACACACACTCACACTGTTGTACCTGTGTTCTTAAACCTAATTGTAGCCTGCCACTTATGATAATTTGACAATATAATTCCCTCCCTTTCCCTGTTTATTGGCTGTTGACAATAAGCAAATAAGTATCATTTAAAAGTCTCTCCAGTTAAACTACTCACCAGCCTAAAAGACCTTTGATAAAAAAAATGCTTAGTATTGAGTGTACTGATCCTGCATGCACTGATTTTTATCATCAAATTAGTGAGTTTTTTTTTTACTATTATTAGATTACAGGAGGTTTCCAGGCTAGTTTTGTACTGAAATTGAAAATACTGAGTAGCAAGTCCACCCAAACATTATTCTAAAACTGAACTCCAAGCAGTTATAATTACTCCTGCCCCCAGAGTCTTTCCTTTTGGTATCATGGACCAGCACGTCCCCATAATTTCTCTAGCTAGTCTGATTGAGATGGGTATCTTGAGACAGTGTAAGAATTGTCTCATGCTGTCTGATAATCATCTCTTACTCAAACAGCATAACACAGTGTGTGAGAGATGTACATATATAATATCCTTCAAGGCAAAAAATCTCACACAGTAAACTCAGACATCAACATTTTCAACAGTACACCACACATCACACCTTTTCAAGGCCATCACAATATACATAATCTATAATATGCTGTGGTTCTAAAGATTAACTTGCATAAATGTCAAAGACCTTCAAAACACAACACAGGCACAAAGCACACTAAGCAAATTAAGCCTGCTTCCTCATAGCACAAGGAGTCCCACAGTCACAGATGCCGAGTCCATAAGGCAGGCATCAACACAACCAAACATTCTTCTAATAGGTAACTCCATTGTAAGACACAGATGTGCCTGTTACCAGGCTGAGCAAGGAAAGCGTGATGGTTAGTTGCTGGTCTTGTGCCAGGATCTGTCAGATCACACATGTACTCAAGTCCTTGAACAACAATTACCTGTATGACTCTCATAGTTCATGCTGGTGTCGACTTGAGGTGTACATCCCTGGACTATATGAAAAGAGACATGATGGAGCTGTCAGACTGTGTGCTCAAGGCAGGTATGAGCCTAGCATTAAACAGCATTCTACCATCACCAAGGATGATACCAGTATATGAGCAAAAAATTACTGACTTAATAACTGGCTTAGTTTGTGGTGTAATTCAAATGGGGTCTAATATTTATCAGCCTGGGTGGACATGATCAATGCACCATGCTGCTTCACCAGGGTTGGCCTGTATATGTCCCCTCTATGGTTTGGTTATTGGCTAAGACACTGGCCACCCCCATAGTACTCTTTTTAGGTAATGCTAACCTGATAAACTTACCAACATAACAAAACAAGCAATATGAAGGTACTATTAATTAATGCTAGGAATCTAAACAAGAAACTCCACTCCTTACAGTCTTACAATCCCTTCTCACCCTGGGGGGACACTGTCTGTGAAGTGACTGAGACATGGTTTAAAACAGTGGAGAGCACTCCAGCTGTTCAGCACTATAACACACATTTAGCCCAGCTACTTCACAGGAAAGGAAAAAAGTAGAGGTATCTCAATCTACATCCAGAAGAGACCCACATCAAAGATGATAAAGCAGCATAATACACTAGAGCTTCTTCATGTCCAAACAACCATCAGGAAGCTGAATATATTAGCTAACTATACAACTCCCTCTATGAGAAAAGAAGGGCACAACTCATATGTACAGGAACTAGAATCACTCAGTATTAAACCCAATACTATTTCCTAAGTGATCTAAACTATCGAGCTATAGAATGGGAAACCTATAACACCACTAATGCACAAGCCCAGAGATTCCTGGACTTTATCAAAACAAATGACCTGGAACAATTAGTCAGAGTGCTCATCAGGGAAATAACATCTTAAATCTTCTCCATACTAATATGGAAGCATATTGCACCTCACTTGCATATCTTCATCACTTTTTAGGTCTGACCATAAAGCAGTTTCCTTCAAAATAAAACCGAAAGCAATGATCCCTTCCACCCAAGGTACCTTTAGAAGTTTCTTTAAGACAAACTACCTACTCTTAAGTGACACATTGGCAAGCTCCAAATCCCCACCAAAGCCAATTAGCTCCACTGAATATGCAGAAGCATACACCAGCACACTATACCAGCATGTAAACAGCTGTGTTAGCTTTATCTATATCCCACAGGAACAAGTACGGGGCAAACCTCAGAACAAGCCCACATGGTGGACCCATAATTTATCAACAAGCTTTATACTAAAAGGAAAATAATTCTGACCAAAACTAAGAAGATACATTCCCAGAATGTTAGAGCCCTTGTCAGTAAAATAAGCAAACAATGCAGAAGCTTAATAAAATCCACTAAAGACAAGTTTGAGGGTAAAATAACTACTCAAGAAAAAGAAAATCACAAGGCATTTTTTTTAGTTATATTCGTAATCTCAAAAGCACAATGCAGCTATGTGGTGAGTTGATTGTTAATAATGTTACCTACACTGAGGCTGAAGATGTAGTGAACCTACTGGCTCATAATTTTAGTTATAACTTTATCACTCCCCCTCCATGTCTCTCTCAAGATACACCTGCTATTGGGTCACCTCCAGTTACCACACAAGACCAAGTGCTAAAAGTGTTATCAAAAGCTAAAAATATTGCATTGATGGGTCCTGACAATATCCCTGGCTGCATCTTAAATTGCATAAAGTATGATTTAGCCACACCCCTAACAACATGGTTCAAGCTCAGCCTCGATACATGTTTTGTACCAAGTGAGTGGAGAAAAAAGCTATAGTCATTCCCCTTCATAAGGGAAGACCTTCCACAGACCCAGGCAATTACAGACCCATAAGTCTGACCAGTTTCATATATAAAGCCATGGAAAGATTTATTATGGAATTAATGAATCAGGATATAGGGAACCTGCAAACAACATACTCATCTCAGTTTAGATTAGTCATGGACAGGTCATGCTTACTCAACCTGGTGGATTTCTTTGAAAAAGTCACCAAACAATGGATGAAGGCATATCTAGACCTGACCAAAACTTTTGATACAATTCCCCACTTTGACATAGTAGGAAATCTAAATAAACTAGGAATAAATCCCTGTGCCACCCACTAAGTTGCCAACTGGCTCACAGATAGGATGCAGATAATCAAAATATGGAAAGTTACCACCACAAAGTGACCGGTCAGCAATGGAGTCCACCAGGATTCTGTGTTGGAAACTCTCCTGTTTGGAAACTACTTTTCTGAAGTAAAAGCCAATACCAAAAGTCTCTGGCTGACTAAATTTGCATATGACTGTAAGCTACGAGCAGTGATTGAATCCGCAAATGACTTAGCCATCCTGCAGGAAGAGTTGCCCCAAATATATAACTGGTGCCAAAATCGTGGACTGAAACTAAATGCCAAAAAATGCATTATTGTTTCCTTTGGAAAGTCATCTACCCCAGGGAACTACCATATTGACAATACACCCCTAAGAGTTGGCCCATTTGTTTAGGAACTTATGTGGACAGTGACCTAACTTTTAACTAACATGTCCAATGTTGTATGAAAGTCCTTCTATATTGCACAGCTTATAAACAAAGGGATTGCATCTAAATCTAAGGATGCCTTTATCCCCTTTTACCCAACTCTCATTGGGCCAGTCATTGTATATAATGCCCCCTTTGGCATGTATCCATCCAGACACATGCAACAATTGAAATGCCCACAGAGATACCTTACTAAAAAGATACAAGGCCTAAAAAACATGTCCTAAATGGGCTGACTCAAAATCCTGTCACTATACTTGGTATCTTACAGACTGCTAAGAGGTGATCTGTGTCGGGCATACAAGGAATCTCCTGACCTATTACTGATGGATATACTGCACATCAGCAAGTTAAATGGCATCAGAAACACTCGGCCTAGAGATCTAAACCTGTACTGCATCTTCAACTTAATGGTTTGGAGGGACAGGTATATCTCGCAGAGGATACCATCATCACATTTCAGTATAGCCCACTTCTCTCTTATGACCTGCTTAACTAGTGTAACTGCTTCTTTATATTTAATAACCACAGAATTGATGAAATTGGAGAGCATCTTGGTGGGAAAAAGTTCTTTCCATGTTTGCTCCCAGACAACTCTTAGTAAGGGAATGTATCTCACCCCTCTACCCCTAACTACTACTTCCTGTATACATAGAAGGAAATTCCTCTTTCTAGAAATATATCAGACATAAACTTCAGTTCTGTCATAAACTTTTCATCCGTAGAAACCATTCTGGTGGCTCTAATATACTGTCCTTTAAGATGTTCATCGTGTTACCCTGCTGCAGTCATCACACTTGGGTTATCCTGCCATCAGGCGGTCCCGCAGTCGGCTTGAGTTTCAAAGTCTTGGTCCTGCGTCGGTTGCTGTCGCTTCTTCCCTGACGTCAGTGCACCAGGGGTATACAAGAGGCATCCGATGCCATTTTCTTCAGTCTTTCTTGCCGCGCGGTGCCTGAAGCAGAAGCAGCAGCAGTTCGCAAGTGCCGGTCGGCCGGCACCTGAGATTTTCTAATCGAATTTCAGTCCGAAGTCTTCAATAAAGCTAAGTACCCCATTGGGGAACCTTTTCTTGCCTCAGTCCGATGTCAGAAAAAGTTAACAATTGCATTTCTTGTGGGAAGCAAATACCTCATAAGGACTTCCATTCTTATTGTATTCCTTGCCTAGGCCCAGACCACGACGTCACAGGTTGTCGGTTTTGTGCTAGGTTTAATAAACAAACTATCAAATGCCGTTTTGACTTCGCACATTACTTTGGTTGGAAATTTAATTATATCATGCCATCGGAGCAGCCGATGACCAGCATGCACAAAAAATACAAGGATAAGGACAGGCAGCCTAGCAACAAGCCAGACTCCGAGGCCTCTGCTGGGCCTGTTGCCGGTTCTCCGGTTTTTAGTGAGGTGCCTACGCAGCCCCTGACGACCGCAGAATTGGAACCCCAGACAGCTTTGGATTCTCAAGCGGAGTGTACTAGGCCATTGCAGCCATCTTCATTAGGCCCTTCTGACACCGGAGCAGGAGGAGATCCCAGTGCAGTAGAAACACCTTCGGTTGCAGAAGGTGTCTTCAGACCGACTATACTCACATTAAATCTTATGCTAAGCTTAAAGCTCCATTAAAACCAAAAAAGACTGTACATCAGTCTCCAGTTCAAGGCCCCATGCCTAAGAAACAGATGCTTAAGATGGCTGAAGATTTGATTACCCTAATCAGGGATTCCCACCCCCCTCCAGATAAAAGACCAAGACAAGAGGAGGATTATGCTTCCTCTGACCAGGTTTCTATTTCCTCAGATTCTTCTGAGGAACAGGATTACGCTTTTCCCCCTTATGAAGACTCTGATGCTGAAGACTCTATTCCCTCAGCATCTCCCCCTGAAGACTACTCCTTTGGGGAAACTTTACATACCATGAGGGAACATTTCCACTGGGAAGGCCAGGACTACTCTGATTCTAAGAAAAGGCTCCGAGAGTTCCTTTTACTACCCCAGCACAGACCACTTGCTATCCCTCCAGTTTTAGACATTGTGGATGATGTTTACTTGGAGTCTAGTCTAAATCCAGACTCTCTACCTCCTGCTCCAGCCAAACCAGACAGGTACTACAGAGTACCAGACTCACACAAATTCCTTTATAAAAGCCCTGTGGCTGACCCAGAAACAATTTCCCAGGGTCCCAAAGGGGCTAAAGCTTCTATGGCTAAAAATCCTGTGCCCTCTGAAAGGGATTCCAGAGCCCTAGACAGATGGGGAAAGAAGATATACACCTCAGCTACTCTGGCTATGAGAGCATTCAATTGTCAGTTTTACATGCTGAAATATCAGCAATTCCTAATGTCTCAATTAAAACAAAAAATGAGCACACATTCTGAACAGTCTGAATTCAAGGAAATGCAGGATCTGTTGCATGCAGCTGAACAGGTGGGCAAACATACTTTACAATTTGTATTTGATTCATTGGAAGCTTCCTGTAGAGCAGCTGTTACTGGGTCTGTCATACGTAGACATGCTTGGTTAAAAGAACAAACCCTACCTGATCATGTTAAAGCAAAATTATTGGATGCACCTTTACAGCAGGATGTATTATTTGGTGTCAAAGCAGAAGAGGTTTTAAAGAAAATGGAGGATAAGGCAAAGTCTATGCAGACGGTCAAGGATTTTTTACAGGTACAACCCCCTCGTTTCAGCAGAAATTGGCCAACAAAAAACTGGTCCTTTCCAGCTTCTGACAGATCACAGAGGGGCAAATACAGACGCCCAAGGGGCAGAGGTCAGTCACAAGGCCCTTACAAACCTCGCCAATGGGGTACTGCTACCCAGAAAGGAGAAGACAGGCCTCAAGCTAGCAGAAGACAAACACAATGACTCAACCCTCAAACTACCAAGCAAATCTCTCTTGGTAGCTCCCTTGGGAGGAAAATTAGCATTTTTTGCAGACAACTGGCACATCACCAAAGACCAATGGTTCCTAAACATTGTCTCACAAGGATACAGATTCCACTTTCATATATTTCCAAGGATAAAAGGAATGCCAAACCTGCCACCAAATCAATGGGCAGAGGCACAAAAACAAATTACAGCTCTCATGGACATGAGAGCCATTCAACAGGTACCTACACAGGAGCAAGGACAAGGATTTTACTCAAGACTCTTTCTAGTCCCAAGAAAGGACAAAGCATGGAGACCCATTCTGGATCTTTCAATTCTGAACACATATCTGCAAGTACCAAAATTCAAGATGCTAACACTACAGCAGCTTCTTCCCATGCTGGGCAAGAATGCTTGGCTAGTAACGTTGGACCTCAAGGAGGCATACCTGCATGTCCCTATCGGTCAAAATTGCAGAAGATACCACCGCTTCATTGCAGGTTCAACCCATTATCAATTCTCTGCAATGCCCTTTGGCTTATCTACTGCACCCAGGGTCTTCACAAAATGCCTGGCACCAGTAATTGCATACTGCAGACAAAGAGGAATTCAAATATACCCATAACTGGACGACTGCCTTATTCAAGCAGAAAGCAAGGACATTTTCTTAAAGCATTTCATTTGTCAAACACCTTCTATGTTGCCTAGGGTACACAGTAAACGAAAAGAAATCAAAACTAGTGCCCTCACAAAACATAATATTCCTCGGTGCCAGCTTGAATACAACGGCCCAGATGGCTTATCTCACGCCAGATGAGCAACAACAGCTGACTCAATACTTCAAAATAATGGCAACAAAGACCCAACTCCCTGCAAGAAAAATTCTGCAGGCCTTGGGATTCATGGCATCTTGCATACTACTAATACCATTTGCAAAACTGCATATGAGGAAATTACAATGGTGCCTGAAAAGCGTATGGACTCAGCACAGCCACAGCTTGGAAACAATGATGCCACTCATTCCCTGCCTTCAACAGGAGTTTCTATGGTGGGCACAGGCATGTCACCTCAACAAGGGTCAGCTTTTCACCTTACCCACAGCCAGGCAAACTATGACAACAGATGCATCGGACTATGCCTGGGGAGCACACATGGCAGGACAGTGCATTCAGGGCAAATGGACTACAGCTCAAAGGCATCTGTATATCAATCAAAAAGAAATGCTAGCAGTACAGAATGCCCTAACAGCTTTCAAGGACCTCTTACACCCAGGACAACTAATAATAAAGACGGACAATACCACAGTAATGTGGTACATAAACAAGCAAGGGGGCACACATTCCTAACCTCTATGCAGGCAAGCAATGACCTTGTGGAACACAGCACTGTCTTACCAAGTTCAACTACAAGCACAATTCCTGCCAGGAAAGAAAAACACATTGGCAGACGACCTAAGCAGAAACATCATGGATCCCCACAAGTGGAAACTAAATCCACAAGTATTTGCAATGATAACTCAAAAATGGGGACGCCCAGACATAGATCTGTTTGCCAACCCCCAAAACTACCAGCTTCAAAAATTTTGCACAAGGACATTCCACCCACAAGCTTGGAAAGTGGACGCCCTCTCATTCAGTTGGAAAACATTAACAGTGTATGCCTTTCCTCCACTGCCTATTCTAGCAAAAGTACTGCTGAAAGTCAGATTAGAGAGGCCACAAATGATCCTCATTGCACCAGACTGGCCACGCCAGCACTGGTATCCAATTCTAAGGAACATGGCCCACGGCCCACCATGGATTTTACCACAAATTCCTCACCTGCTCACCCAGCGAGACAATCAGATTCTACACAGCCAACTCAAGACTTTAAACCTGGCTGCATGGCAAATTACCTAAACAACCAGCCAACACCTCTATCCAAAGCTGTTATGGATGTCATTCTGGAGGCCAGGAGGCCCAGCACCAGGAAAACCTATTCAGACAAATGGAAAAGATTTTGTGCCTGGAGCCAGGCTAAAGGCCAAAATCCCCTTGATCCAAACATTCCTCAGATTCTACAATATTTAACTGAGATGTTGCACAAAGGACTTTCCTTTTCATCTATTAAGACCCACACCTCAGCAATTTCAGCTCATTACAACACGGATCCTCCTTTATTCTCACATCCACTCCTAAGACAGTACCTCAGAGAGGCTAAGAACATAAGACCGCCCAGGAGAGCACCAACACCTACTTGGGATCTCAACTTTGTTCTGGAAAAGCTTACACTGCTGCCCTTTGAATCAGCTTTTTCAGCTGATTTAAAATTTCTTTCATGGAAAACTGCCCTGCTACTAGCAATAACTTCAGCTAGAAGAGTCTCAGAGCTACAGGCACTAATGGCAGTGGAGCCTTTCATCATTTTTCATCAAGACAGAGTCTCTCTATGAACTAACCCTTACTTTATGCCAAAGGTGGTATCCAGTGTGGCCCTAAACCAAACCATTCATTTGCCCACCTTTTTCCCAAATCCCCAGAACAAAGGAGAAAGACTCCTGCACTCTTTGGACATTCACAGGCAATTACATTACTACTTGGATAAAACTAAGGCTTTCAGAAAATCTGACCAGCTCTTTGTAGCCTATGCTGCAGGATCCCAAGGAAAAGCTATCTCAAAACAGACCATTTCAAAATGGATAGGACATTGCATATGTTTCTGCTACATGCGTCATGGGAAACCGGTACCTGCTAACATTAGGTCCCACTCCACCAGGGCTACAGCTACATCAGCAGCCTTTCTCAGGGGGGTGCCAACCAAGGATATTCTGGAAGCTGCAACTTGGAGTTCAGTGCACACCTTCACCAAACACTATCACTTACCTCTATATTCTAAGACTAGAGCTGGTTTTGCCACTGCAGTTTTGCAGGACCTACTAGCTTCTTCTAACCCTGTTTAACTCCACCACCCATCCTTAGCTTTGGGATTCAACCCAAGTGTGATGACTGCAGCAGGGTAACATGATGAACATAGTACAGTTTTGTACCTACCATAAATGTAGATGTTCGAGTGCTCACCCTGCTGCAGTCCAGGTTACCCTCCCTCCATCCCCTCTGAACTAGCTAGACTTATCTATACCACTCTGTCCTATACAACCTCTGTGGTGTATTTGCTTGTGCCTGAAGATATTGTTTTATTTTTATATGTACATTTTTATATAGCAATATATATATTGCCTACCTATTGGGGGCACCTGACATCTGGGGCAAGAAAAACTGAAGAAAATGGCATCGGATGCCTCTTATATACCCCTGGTGCACTGACGTCAGGGAAGAAGTGACAGCAACCGACGCCGGACCAAGACTTTGGAACTCAGGCCGACTGCGGGACCGCCTGACGGCAGGATAACCCAAGTGTGATGACTGCAGCAGGGTGAACACTCGAACATCTACATTTATGGTAGGTACAAAACTGTACTTTTTTCTTACAATGCATGGTGTGGCTGCTTGTGTAATGTAAAGGATAGTTAGAAAAAAGTATTCTTCCTATAAATCATTTAAGTATCTTAACATCCAAAAAATGTGCCACCCAGAAAGAGTATTTATGGATAAACTTTAAAAGTTAGTACTATTTGTGATCCATAAATCTTATATCTACTACTTCATCTTTCCAAATTATAAATATGTCATCCAGGTAACGACAAAGTTTGCAACTATTGTGAAAAAATGATGACAATGCTCGAGTCTTTTCCCATGTCAACATAATTAGGTTATGTAGAAGGGGGCACAAGCTGCCCCCTTAGCAACCACTTTCACCTGTGTATAAAATCTCCCTTCAAAAAATACAAAATTATTTTCTAGAACCATCTCCATTAAGTCCATTATAACTCGACTTCATATTACGTTATCGAAACTTTAAAAGTTTGAACGCTATATGGTCGAACCCATATGTTTGAACTTTTAAAATTTCAAAAACAACACAAAAAAAATAAAAAACAAAAATAACCTACCTAAACGGTTGTAAGCAGGGGGACAAGCCCCCTGCACCCCCCACATGAGAGGCTGCACCCCCCGCTCTTTAAATATACCAACTCCAAGACCGCACTACAGAGCAGGAAAGGGAAATCTTCCTTTCTACACTGAAAAAAGATATCCGTTAACACGTTCAAACTTTTAAAAGTTCAAACATATGGGTCCAACCATATAAAGTTTGAACTTTTAAAAGTTCGACAACATAATAGGGAACCTATAACTCTCAGTTCCAAGTAACTGGTATTGTATAAGGGCATCTCAAAAAAAGATTCAATCCCCCCTGATGTGGAATACTGTGCAACAAATCAATAATTTCTCATGTTAAAAAAAATGTATAATCTTTACAAAGATCTGTAGTTAATTTACTCAAAAAATTACACGAGTCTTAAAGCCCTGTCACTATAATCAGTATCTTACAGACTGCTAAAAGGTGATCTGTGTCTGCCATACAAGGCATCCTCTGACCTATTACTAATGGATTTCCTTGACTTCAGAAAGTCAAATGGCATCAGAAATACTTGGTCTTTGGATCTAAATCTGTACTGCAACGTCACCATAATGGTTTGGATGGGGAAGTATATCTCGCAGAGGATATTTCTGCTATGGAGCACACTCTCCATCCATATAAAAAAAAGTTTATTCCTGTCCATCTTCATGCACAAATTAGATCTATATACAGGAAATGGAAACTTTACTCCAGGACAGCTCCTGTAGTGCTAATGGACAGAAACAGCTCCTAAATGCTATATCCCATGCATGGATCCTCTCAAATTACCTGTCTGTCTCATTACAGGTAATATATAATTATCAACCATTGAACAGGTAAGACCAATCTATAATCAAATGGGAAAAGTTATTTCAAGCAATAAAGGAAATTGGCAAGGCTTAAAATGGCCCACAAGATCATCTACCTAGTATTTACCTATGAACCTATGAAGTCAATTTGGCTAAATGTTAATATTTATGATATATTTCATTGAATAACTTTCCTTAAGTCTTTGCTCCAAATGTCCCTTTTGTACTGCAGTCTATACATAAAACCTTTAATAAAATAATGTAACTCTTTCAGGCAAAGCTTATTTATTTAAATAAATTATAAAAATGAATTATGCTCTTTGTTAATTTATGTAAAAGATAAGTGGTGTGTGTGTGTGTGTGTGTGTGTGTGTGTGTGTGTGTGTGTGTGTGTGTGTGTGTGTGTGAGAAAATAAAAATGAAGTATTTCTTCTGTGAATAATCTACAGCTGAGTGCCTCAGTATTACTGCATAGTATTTGTGAGTGCCTCAGTATTACTACTGCATAGTATTAATGAGTGTCTCAGTATTATTACTGCATAGCATTAGTATCTCAGTATTATTACAGAATAGCATTAGTGAGTGCCTCAGTATTATTACTGCGTAGCATTAGGGAGTGCCTCAGTATTATTACTGCATAGTATTAGTGAGTGCCGCGGTATTATTACATGCAACAAACTGAATGCATACAGACACACCTTACTAAAAGGTGTAGCACAATGCCTGATTAGGCTTTGGTTCTTTCTTACTAGATTACAGACCTTACTATAATTAACAAACTCACACCACAGTGCCAAGCAAGAGATGTGCATGAGAAAAACTGCAAACTCCATAAACCAGGGATGCAATATGTTATGCTGCTGAAGTGAGAAGCATAAAACAGTTGATATTCATGTAGCAACTAGTGAAACATGTTGGACATACAAAACAGAGAAAACATCATCAGGTATCGTAGGTAAACAAATATGAACTGAAAGTCCCTGCTAAGAGAATTAAGGTAAGGTTTCTTAGAAATGCATTTTAGCTACTTTAATATCATGCCTGTCCCATGAGTACAAAATTGTACATTATGCCTATAACGACCTACATTATAAAGCCAGTGAAACTACAGACTGAATTAAGGTGTCTTTAAGACTGCATAGAAAATAATTATATTACTGCAAACTGTGTAATTCCAACAAAAAGAATGTACATGGTACATCTGGTAATGTGCATGTATAAGCCATCTCTCTCGAGTTGCAACAGACTCCTAGTGTGATCTCCATCTACACAGTTTATAAGTCAAAGGGGAGAACAGTAGTAGATTGCCAGGTATTTCTTCTAAAATGCCTTAAACTAAACAGAATATTATGACATAAGATCATAAAGTAATGTATAATAAAATTAAATTGTGTTTAGAGTCATTGATACATAATCATGACTAGAAGTTATCTGGCAAACTAGGTTTGTAAATCTTTCGAGAGTTATAATGAAAGAGTAAGAAATCTGTACCAAAGGAATACATTTTATTTTAGTTTTCAGAACAGATTTATAAATTAGAGATTGTTTGTCTTTCCAAGTAGTAATTCATTTAGATCCCTTCAGTTGAGCATGGACAGTTACTAAACAAAAAAAAATTCTATTTGCATGAACTACATGGAAGTATAAATTATCTTTTACAGCATTATTCATGGGAAGTAGAAATACATCTAGGTAAAGTTGTTTTTCATACAGTCAAATGAATATGTGCTTAAGAACTTGAGTCTATAGTAAACAGTGATGATTAACTGAAAACTGCATTAGCTGATTTTATAAATATTTACAACAACATCGTTAGATTTTCTGTAAAGCATTTTTAAAGGAAAGTAAAAACATGGAGATCCAAACTGTAGACCTGAGTGATTAAGAACATTTCTAGGCTTCTCATTGATTCCCTTTTGAAGGAATTATGCATTCTTTGTTTAAATTTATAATACATTTTTAAAAATTACTATTATAACAATTCAATATATTTTCTGCCTTTTTGGCACAGTGAGGGGGGGGAGCTATCTCCTGCAACCTGAGGGGCACAGAATACACTTTGAGGGAAAGGGAATCTGTTTATCAAAGAATACACTGCATATCAGATGTAAATGTAATCTCTGTATTTAGTTTGTATTTGGAATGATTGACATGATAGAATAAAGCCTGAATGAGTTTTAATTGAAAATTATAACACTTACTTGATGTGGTGAAAAAAAATACAGACTTTCTGGGCTTAAACTGATGAAGGACATTGATCTGAAAGCATTGTATAATTTTTAAATAAATTGATTATTCTCAGCTTTAACAGGATCTGTAGTTTTTTTTCACTGTGGTTCTATATTAGTATACAGATGTGGTTCACCACTGCAGTGATCTCTTTTTGTTTGTTTGTTTTTTGTTTTACTTATTTAATGTACACATGGTTGTCTATGAACTAGTTTCAGTGAGGGACCAGATATTCTTTGTGTTTCACTGTTGCAGTCATCACATTTGGGTTATCCCTTCCATAGTAGCCCTCAGTCAGCTCGAATACCAGAGGCATAGTATTTCTGCGTAGGCTGCTGTCGCTTCAGGACTGACATCAGATCATATATCATTATAAAGTAAGGCAGCCAATGTCATTACATCCGTCTTTCTTGCTGAGGAGCCTGAAGAAGCAGCAGTTCGCATGAGTGCCGGTCAGCCACTACCTGAGTTTTCATTTTCTGAACTGAAGCTGAAGTCTTCTAAAGCTAAGTACCCCGTTGGGGATCCTTTTTTCTTGCTCTAACTGATGTCAGAAAAAGTTAACAATTGTTTCGCCTGTGGAAAGCAAACACCACACCGAGTCTTTCATTCTTACTTTGTCACTTGCTTAGGCCCAGACCATGACGTCCCTCGCTGCCATTTTTGTGCCTTGTTCAACACCCAGAACTATATGTCGTTGGGCCGTTATTGTAGCTAGATGTTTTCACTCTCAGTCCTCGAATTCTGATATGGCTGCAGTAAGCTATCCGACAGCAGATCTTCCAAAAAAAGTAAGAATAAAGACAGAGACAGACCGCACAGGTCCAAACCTTCCGACAATGCTTCCATTAAGGTAGTCGTTAGCTCTCCAGTCCTCAGTGAGGCACTTTTACAGCCCATGATGCCCATTTTTGTAGATTCACAGGCTGCTACCGAGACCCTTTTGGAGTCCAGTATGCTGCACAATTCTTCAACGACTAAGGATCCTGCGGATGTCTCTAACTTGAATGGGTCTGGAGCCGCCGAGCAGGCACCGGCTTTTGAGGAAGTATTTCACACTACCGTTTCTCGACTCAGACCGACTTCTATCACATCTACCGTTCTTTCAAAAACTACAGAGTTTCTAAGGCCCAGGGTACGAATCACACCCAAGAAACTGATGACCCAATCTCAGGCATCTGCTTCCTTGCCTCAGTCTCAAATGCTTAAAATGGTGGAAGACCTTATAATGCTGATCAGGGGAAGCCAAGCTACCCCTTTCAAAAGAAAAAGGGATTTGTCCCCAGTAGTTTTATCTGAACAGGAGTTCGATGACTCTGATGCATCTGAATATGAAGGCATGCAACCCCTCTCTGCTTATGAGGTTTCTGATGCAGAGGAATCCATTCCTTCAGCCTCTCCACCCAAGGACTTCTCCTTTGGGGAAACCCTACATACTTTAAGGGAGCACTTCCAATGGGAATGTCAGGACTACCCTAAGTCTGAAAAGAGACTCAGGGAATTCTTAGATCTTCCACAGCACAGACCCTTGGTCATTCTTCCTGTCCTGGATGTTGTGGATGATGTTTTCATGGAATCCAGTTTGACTCCTGACACCCTCCCTCCTGCTCCCAGGAAACCTGACAGGTACTACAGAGTCCCTGACTCGCACAAATTTTTTTTCAAAAATCCTACTGCTGACCCTGAGGTTATTTCTCAAGGGCCTAAAGGAATTAAAGCAACCTGTACTAAGAATCCCACCCCCTCAGACAGGGATTCCTGAGCACTAGACAGACGGGGAAAGTATACACTTCTGCTACTCTTGCTATTAGAGCCCTAAATTGTCAATTCCATATGCTAAAATTTTAGCAACACACCATGGAACTCCTCAAAGAAAAAATGTCATCTTTTCCTATTTGTGCAGAAAATAAACATTTACAAGAGTTACTGCATTCTACAAGTCAAGTAACTAAGCGCACCTTACACACTGGTTTTGACACCCTAGAAGCATCTTGCAGAGCAGCAGTCACTAGTACTGTCCTTAGAAGGCATGTTTGGCTTAAGGAACAGCCATTGCTAGACCATGTCAAATCCAAGTTATTGGATGCACCCTTGCACAAAGACAACTTATTTGGCACCAAGGCAGCGGAGGTCTTAAAGGCAGCGGAGGTCTTAAAAAAGATGGAAGAAAAAGCAAAATCTATGCAAACAGTTAAGGATCTCCTGCAGGTTTAGCGACCCAGGTTCAGTAGGCATTGCCCCTGCAAGCACTGGTCCTTTCCTGCCCCCTCCAGGTCAGTTCAGCTCAGACCCCGGGGAGGCAGAACCCCCAGACAACAGCCACAGGGAATGAAGAGATCAAAGCAATGGAATTCCTCTACTTCAAAGTCAGGGAGTGCTAAGCCACCCCCTCATGGAAAGAACTCACAATGACTGTCCACTTCCGCCCCCATCCTCTGCCCACCTGTACTTGCCCTAGGAGGAAAACTCTCCTTCCATGCAAGCACCTGGGCCACCATTACCAATGACCGCTGGGTCTTCAACATAGTGTCCCAAGGATACAAATTTTCTTTCCACACTCTGCCAACCCCAAAAGGGTTTCCAGATCTTCCTCCAAACCAGTGGGCAAAGGCTAAAAAGCAAGTCCTTTCCCTGCTCCCTATGAGGGCAATAGAGCATGTTCCTGCAGAACAAATAGGCCAAAGTTTCTACTCCAGGCTCTTCCTGGTACCCAGAAAAGAGGGCACCTGGCGCCCCATCCTCGATCTATCCATTCTAAACACTTTCCTGGTGATATCAACATTCAAAATGCTCACTCTCCAGCAACTATTATCTATGCTGTCCTTGGATGCTTGGTTATTCACCCTAGACCTAAAAGAGGCCTACCTTCACATCCCATTCAGAGAATATGCAAGAAATATCTACGTTTCAGGGCAGGATCTCTGCACTTTCAGTTCTCTGTGCTTCCCTTTGGCTTATCCCCTGCTCCCAGAGTTTTCACAAAATGTCTGGCTCCCACCATTATTTTTTTGCCGACAAAGAAATATTCAAATTTACCCATACTAAGACAACTGCCTAATTCAGGCAGACAGTCAGGAAAAGCTGCTTCATCACCGGGCTTTTGTAAAGGCTCTATTGACCTCCCTAGGGTACACTATCAACAAAAAGAAATCCAAACTAGTACCCATCCAAAAGATTATATTCCTGGGAGCAAGCCTGGACACAGCATCCCAGATGGCATTCCTTACTCTAGAAAAGCAAACTTATCTGACAGCTTTTTCTCTCAACTAGCCACCAGACCCCAGTTATCAGCAAGGAAAATCCTGCAAGCTCCGGGGTTCATGGTATCTTGCATTCTACTCATTCCATATGCCAGACTGCATATGAGGAAACTTCAATGGTACCTAAAAAGCCTTTGGTGTCAACAATGTCAAGACCTGGAAACTCTTATACCTATGATACCTTGCCTAAGGAAAGATTTTCTATGGTGGGCAGCATCATGCAACCACAACAAGGGACTACACTTACCACCCCACGCCGCCCAGACCCTCACCACAGATGCATCAGACTATGCCTGGGGTGCACACCTAGACAGCAGATGCATACAGGGCCATTGGAGCCCACATCAAATACATCTGCACATCAACCAAAAAGAGATGTTAGCTATTCAGCACGCATTGACAGCTTTCAGGCCCCCTCTCTCCACAGAGGCTGTACTGATCAAAACAGACAACACCACTGTGATGCAGTAGATCAACAAGCAGGGAGGGACTCACTCCTACCCTCTATGCAGGCTCACCATGACCCTTTGGCACACAGTCTCAGCCATGCAACTACACCTGTTAGCACAATTCCTGCCAGGCTCTCTAAACTCTCTGGCAGACAACTTAAGCAGAAACCTTCTGGACCCACACGAGTGGCAGCTAGACCAAAGAACCTTCACCCTAATAACTCAAAAATGGGGCACCCTGAAGGCTGACATCTTTGCTTCCCACTCCAACCATCAACTCAGCAAGTTCTGTACCAGGGAGCCTCACTGCAGGGCCTGGAAAATGGATGCCCTATCCTTCCAATGGATCAACCTCTCAGTCTGTGCTTTTCCCCCACTACCTCTCATTTCCAGGGTACTGCTCAAAATAAGGGAGGAAAAAACGAGGACAATTCTAATTGCTCCAGACTGGCCCCGCCAGCACTGGTACCCACTGTTGCACAGTCTGTCCCCTCTGCCACCATGGCATCTCCCTCAGATCCTAACCCTCCTGACCCAGAGGGAAGGAGAATTCATGCATCCCCAATTGCAGATGCTCAATTTGGCAGCCTGGCTTATTCCCTGACCACTGAACAAGCTGCCAACCTCAGTAAACACATTCTAGATATTATACATGAGGCCAGACACTCTACCACTAGAAAGTCTTATGCTGACAAATGGAAAAGGTTCTGCACCTGGATCCAGGCTAAGGGAGCCGATATAGAACAGCCCTCCCTACCTCTCATCCTGGATTACCTAGATGACCTACTACACAGTGGTCTCTCCTTTTCCTCAATTAAAATTCATGCCTCTGCTATCTCTGCTCAGTTCAACACTGAGCAACCACTTTTCTCACACCTTCTCATCAAACAGCTCCTGAGAGGGGCTAGCAACTTGAAGCCACCCAGAAGAGCACCTACCCCAGCTTAGGATCTAAACTTTGTGTTGGAAAAGCTCACCCTACCCCACTTTGAACCAGCAGCTTCAGCAGAGTTAAAGTTTCTCTCCTGGAAGACAGCCCTGCTTCTGGCCATCACTTCAGCCAGAAGAGTATCTGAGCTACAAACACTCATGGCTATAGAGCCCTTCATCATCTTCCATGCTGACAGGGTGTCCCTCAGGACTAACCCATCCTTCATGCCAAAAGTGGTGTCCAGTGTGGCTCTCAACCAATCCATTCATTTGCCCACCTTTTTCCCTAACCCACAAAACACGGGAGAAAGGATACTACACTCTCCAGATGTGCACAGACAGCTCAGATTCTATCTAGACAGGACTAAATAATTCAGAAAGACGGCTCAATTGCTAGTCAGCTTTGCTGCAGGAACAGAGGGCAAAGCCATATCCAACCAAACCATTTCCAAATGGATAGCACACTGCATCCATTTCTGCTACAATCAACACAGGAAACCTCCCCGTAAGGGGGTCAGGACTCACTCTACCAGAGCAGCCTCCACCTCTGCAGCTTTCCTCAGAGGAGTCCCCACCAGGAGCATCCTGGAAGCTGCTTCATGGACATCTGTTCACACCTTCACCAAGCATTACCACCTGCCTATCTTTTCCAAATCTAGGGCAGGCTTTGCCACTGCAGTCTTGCAGGGCATCCTAGCCAGACCCTAGCCTTATTGACTGCCTCCACCCTTTTCCTCAGCTTTGGGAATCAACCCAAATGTGATGACTGCAACAGTGAAACACAAAGAACATAGTACAGTTGTGTACACGTACCATAAATGTAGATGTTCAAGTGTATTCACTGTTGCAGTCCTGGTTTCCCTCCCTCCATCCCCCTTTTCTCTCTCTCTCCTTACAAGGAACTTTTTGGTATTTACTTTCTACTGGTGGGGTTCTTCCACCATATACTGGCTCCCACTTGGGGTCTCTTGACAGTTGGGGCAAGAAAAACGGTTGTAATGGTGTTGGCTGCTTTATTTTATACTAATGATGACCTGACGTCAGTCCTGAAGTGACAGCAACTGATGCAGAAATACTACGCCTCTGGTATTCGGGCCGACTGAGGGCTACCCTGGCAGGGATAACCCAAATGTGATGACTGCAACAGTGAATACACAAACATCTACATTTATGGTAAGTGTACACAACTGTACTTTCCCCCTGCCTATCTGGTTAAATCTTGGAGCAGTAGAGTGCACAGGTTTAAAGCAATTGGTTCTCTATTTCTTTGTCACTCCCCATTCTGAAAACACATGTGATAATGTTATACTTATTCAGGGGTTATGGTAGGAAGTCTGACATTTTAAGACACTGTAGTCCAGATGTGGTAGTAACCATGTAATCGATACTATAACTCCACTTTAGTAAACAGAGAACACCCATCTTCCATAGGAGTGCAAGTTACACAAACTTTATATACCAGTACTGGTCACGAACTGTTAAGTTATTTTGATATGCCTTCTCGCATTATTGTTTTAACTCACCTACTATGTCTTTATGAATTGTTTCTATTTCATTTTTTGCTACATTTGTGGTGTTGATTACATTTCTCCTTCTGCTGGTCTTTACACATTGATAAAAAATGCCATGAGTTTTTATCAGCCAACATAAATGTAAATAAACAAGTCAGAAAACTGACAGCTCCGAAAATTGATTCTAGTAGTGGAAAATAAAAGAAAGCAAGTTTGAAACCAAATGCAACATTTTAATTGTTCAGAATTTAGTAAGTGCTTTCAACTTCTAAATACTTTGCCAGACTGATTTGATTAGTATGGCAACTGAGTTTAAATACTTAAAAACTGTCAATTGTATTTGTGATGACAGCTGCAGAAGGGGTTCTTTGTTTTCTCCTCAACTTAGATTTAAAGGGGTGGTCGATATGGTAACTTCACATAACACAATAACCTAGTTATGGTACCTTGTGCTGCACTAGTGATAAAGCAGCTTACAGACACACACACACACACACACACACACACACACACACACACACACACACACACACACACACACACACACACACACACATGCGCGCTCGCGTACACAATTTACTTGAGTACATGCATATATGTATATATTTATAGCACATGGTAAAGCAAAGATCAGCTTCTCTACCCTGTATTAACAACATGATGAAATCAAGGAAGGTGCCATTAATAAAAGCAGTGGATAACACAGCAATTCACAGTTAAAACACATGCATGCCACAACAAATGTACACATCCTATTTTTATGTAGTATGAGTCCCACAAGCTTCATGCAACAGAAAGAAATAGCTGAATACAAAACTCTTTTGTGTAAGACAGTTGAAACTAAGTAAAATAAAGAGTGAGCCACTGATTTAATAATATTACGTGTCTCGCACCACCAGTTCCACTAAAACTGACTGATCTTTTGGAAGTCAATGCTCTAGTCTGTAAAGTAATGGGACATGTCTAGTCAGAATGAGATACTGCAGTCTGTACCCAAAGTGAGTATGTTGAATACAAGGTTAAAAAAAAGATAAACAAATCTAACTAATAAAATATAAAAGTACACAACTCACACATCTGAAATACCATGGGTATCTGTTATTGGAAATCTTGCAAGTTAACCAAAACCAATGAAATAAATTAAGTATAAAGTACTTTTGTCTTAATCCACTCCACTAATAGGTTCATAGGTTCATACTAGGCTATCTGCCCTAGGGCATTTATAAGCCTAGCCAGAGTGTGTGTGGCTTTCACCACCCCTTAGGATGAGAATACTATACCCATTAGTTTGCTGTGCCTCTGTCCAGCAGTGATACAGAGATGATTCCCGGGGTAAACCTACGATCTCCCATCCACTCGTCAAGATTTCTCTTGAACAGAGTCAGTGAGGGGCTCTGCCTCACATGGACTGGGATTCTGTTCCATAGTGTAGGGAGTCTCTGGGTGATGAATCTGTCCCTCCAGCACGTCCTATTTATATCCGTGTTGAGGTTTAAGTCTCTTGCTCGTGGCTCTGGTGGATTTGGATTTTTGAGGTGGAGCATGTCCATTAATTCCGGGTTGGACATGGCCTTGTATGTCAGGCACAGATCACCTCTGAGCAGATGGTATGCGAATGAATAGAGCTGGAGTTTCTTCAGTCGGGCATCGTATGACATATGTTTGAGCCCCTTTATCCTTTTGGTGAGGAACTTTGGGGTCTTTCCAACTGCTGCAGGTGTCGGGTAAGGTACATTCGAATGGGGCGTTGTACTCAATCATTGGTCTGATAAGTGAAGAGTACAGGGTACAATGACCTCTCCTGATCTGGATGTGAATCCCTTCATGATCAGGTGGGCAATGTAGAAGGTCTTCCTAACCACTTTGGCAATGTGAGTGTCAAAAGAGAGGTTACTGTCAACTTGGGTCCCCAGGTCCCTGATAACTTCTTCCGTGTTTAATGGATTACCACCTATGTGGTAATTAGGGGTTACCTTGTTTTTCCCAAAGGGTATAACTATACATTTTTTGGCATTTAGCTTAAGGCCATGGCTCTGGCACCAGTTATCCATTTCTATGAGACCTTTCTGGAGGATGTCTGTGTCTGATGGAGTGTCAATTATGGTGCCCAGTTTGCAGTCATCTGCAAATTTTGTCAGCCACAATCCCCCCATGTTTGCCTGCACTTCAGAAAAATAAATGCCGAACAAGAGGGGCCCAGGACTGAGCCCTGTGGGACACCGCCGTGACCGGCTTAGAGTCTGACATGGCACCAGCAACTCTAACCCTGTGTGTTCTGTCCTTGAGCCAGTTTGCAACCCATCTTGTGACATATGGGTTTACATCTAAGCTGGTGAGCTTTTCTATGATGCCCGAGTGGGGTATTGTGTCGAACGCTTTTGCTAGGTCAAGGTAGGCTGTGTGAACTGCCTTACCCTCATCAATGGCCTTAGTGACTGTTTCAAAAGTCGACCAAGTTCAAGAGGCAGGATCTGCCCTTGACAAAGCCAAATTGGGTAGGATCCAGTGTCTGTAGGTCCCCAATGTCTTTATTTATGAGTTCCATTATGATCCTCTCCATAGCTTTGCAGACAAGGCTCATCAAGCTTATGGGGTGGTAATTTCCAGGGTCCATAGAAGCACCGCCTTTGTGGAGTGGGACCACAGTTGCCGTACGCCATTCTTTGGGTATGTATCCTGTAGTAAGGCTAAGATTAAACAGCAGCCTTATGTGTGGGTTTAGTTCCTCATTGAGTTCGTGTAGCACACAGCCAGGGACACCGTCCGGTCCGATTGATGCTGTGTTTTTTGCTTTAGAGAGAGCAGCTCTCACCTGGGCATCTGAGATGTTTGGGAGGCTAGACTCTGGTGGGATAGATATTTCTCCTTTGGGGGAGGAGGAGAAATTTGCACTGAACCTGTCTGCCAGTATGTTGGCAATGTCTGTGGGTTCAGTGATTTTTTTATCATTTTGGACTAATTCTTTGCATATCTGGGAGTTTCCACCCAGGTTTCTAACATAGCTAAAAAAGGCTTTATGATTGTCTTTTGTGTCATTAGCGATTTTTCTCTCAAAGTTGGCCTTGGATGATTTTATGAGTGATCGTAGTTTTTTGCTAGTATTGATCAGAGATGCCTTCCCTTTTAGGGATTTTGCGTCATGTAGTAGCTTTCTCCTCTTGTTGTAGAGTTTGTTTATGGCTGGAGTCCACCAGACCAGGCGCCTGCCTTTGGTGGAAAGGGTCTTGATTTTATTAGGGATTGCTTGATCCATACATTCCTGGAGGTGCTCGTAGAAGGCATTTGTAAGGGTTTCAGCAGCGTGGGTTGTGGTTTCCACTGGCTTGGGGGCCTTGAAGGATACCACTCCAGTCTTAAGAAGTGTGAAGTTTGCTTTTGAGAAGTTCTTCACTGTGGTCTTTTTTGCTGGGGGTGGGGGCGGGATGTGGATCTCCAGTGAGATTAACTTATGGTCTGATCTCACCAATGAGGGATATACTTCCGGTGTGGAGCATTTTGTCCCCATGTTTGCAGTCAATACTTCATTAAGAAGTTTCCAAATCCTTGTATGTTGGATTTTTCAATCTTTCCAGGATACTAACAGTGAATATACATGTGATAAAGCCTGACTCTTCAGTTTTTATGAGAATACACATAAAGTTGCTAGTTAGTTTTCAAGAATGAGTTTCTAATCTATAAATGTGATTTGAGCTATACACACAGCAGAGCAATTGTAATTTTTTTCTTTCACTGAAAATATTATCTTTTTATCTTTTTCAGCTGAAAGGCCATTGGAAGTAGAAGATACGTATCTACTCTGTCCAGCCCCTGTTTTAGAGGAAGTAGGCATGTAAGTATTTATCAATTTTTAGGTAATTCATCCATCTGAGATACCATTTGTCTTATGTTTGCAGTCTATATGCTAATATTTTATTTTATTTATTTATTTTACATTTGTTGACCGGGCTAGTCTAACTGGATATATGTCCATTTTCAGTAGAGGCCCGGGGAGATAAGCTCCAAGAGCACAATTCTAATAAAAATGTAAGTACATTACATAATTTAATTGGGGTTTGGGAGGGTGGCCTAATGGTTAAGATGTTTGCCTTACAAACACAAGGTGCAGGGTTTGAGTCTCACAAGGGATAATTGGCTGGGCTTAAAATGGCTCACAAGGGCAGTTAGCTTAGTATGAACCTATTAACAAATGATTACAACTCATTCCACAACTACATCACAAATCTAACACATACATTTAACAAACCATAATAATGAAATCACTACAAGCATTGGTATTATCTACAAGATAAACTTCTCTTTGTTAACAAGGAAACTAGACTTAGTACAGAGAAGTAATGGAAAGCAGTAACTAGTAATAGAAAGGGGAAGTTAGTCAGGGCTGGTGCAATATGATTTTTCAGTGTTTTAAATATAACTACAGCTGTCTTCCACATTCTCCAGAGTATAACCAAACAAGATAGTGTAATCAATAGGACTTATAAGGTACATCTGATAAGTGAGATCCAATTTTCTTATTCCAAATCTTGCCACCCAAACAGTGAGAGATACTATTCTGGATGGATCGTTCTGCAGTTTTTGACTGCCTTCTCTGGTACCACCCTGGTCCAGTAATCAAGGAGGCCCAATCTTCATCATTGACACCAGTGAGGGGTGTTCACTTGGAACAAAAATAGATACACACAGTATTTCCAGATACAGTTCTCTGCATTAAGCACAGTTTCCCTTAAAAGCACACAGAGAACACGCTCCCATCCTGGGGCTGGGTTTCTTTTCTCTCACCAGGCCCCCGATAAGACTCCACACTGACCACAGCTGTAGAGTTCAGGCCTCAGCCGAGTGTTCCAAGGCAAGTCCTCCACCACCCTCTCTGTGAAACCATTGCTCTGTGTCCCTGCTCCAAGTAGCTCATACGCACTCAGATTTAATTTTCACACACACACACACACACACACACACACACACACACACACACACACACACACACACACACACACACACCTACCTGTGAAAGGCTGGCACAGATTTATCAGCTATGCCCCCTCTGCCCAGACTATAAGGTAGGTACCACCACCAGTAAGTCATCCATTCAAAGTCTCTTACAGGGATGCCCAAATTAATACTAATACAAATGGCAGCGTTTGGTCAATGCAGCAAGGCTTACTTACTAAAGCAAGGCAAGATGAAGTGGGTTAGTGGTCTTTTTTTGTCCGGTTTCACAAACAGACTGCCCTGAGACTTCTGTCTCATCTAGCATTAAAATATCATTTCAGTGCTGCATTAGTAATATCTTTCAGCTTTTCCCGGTTAGGAGTCACCACAGCAGAACACCAGTCCGCTTATGACTGGCAGTAGATTTTTACAGTGCCAAGGTGCCAGCTCGATGCCCAACCTTCAATAAAGGCACACCCATTCACACACACACGTACCTGCATTTCTTTAAATGTCACTCAACCACGGGGAGGACATGCAGACTCCACACAGAAGGAGCTCCAGCCAAGAATCGAACCAGAGAACCTCTTGTTGTGAGGCGACAACGCTAACCGCTGCACCACCGCGGCCTGTCCTATTTCAGTGCTGCACTACAGAATGATATTACATACATCTAGGCATCTGACTCTGGTTCCTACACTACTCCCTTTACTAAAAGCTGAACCAGAATCTAATACATATATGTTATAATACACACATACAGAACTTTGCTAAAATGTGTTATAGCATCTGGAAGCTATAAAACCATTCAAAAAGTTCCACTCCTTCCAGGGTAGCAATTAATTTACCCCTATGGACAATAGAGTAGGATTCCTAGTCCTGGTTTTCACAGACATTTTGTCTCTGGCTGCAATTAGAACTGTAAGGTACAATCTTTATGGCCTAAATCAGGTAATTTAATTTCAGGCTATTTTTCAAAGTTAGCTGAACTGAGATTAACCTCTTCTTGTCCAGTATCCTCTGTTACAATATATTCATTTCAACAGTTACAATACAGTCTGACATACAGATCTATTTTTCTGTCCAGCAGGATCCACTGTTGGTATATTTTTAACACAAGCAACTTTACAAATACATTTTCAACACTAGCACCTGTACAAATCAGTTTGATATACAAATTACATATAATTCTTTACAAAACTCCAACTAGCTATGCTGGCATATGTTATACATCCACTGCTGTACTTCTCTTGGCATAGCTGACAATACCGCACATCATCTTACCCCCCCCTTCACTTGTTGATGGCAGTGATGTTAGTTTATTAATACACATATACACACACATATGCACAAAAAGCCATCATTCATACAATAAAACATAAAATTCCTCTAAGTCAGTACATAGGTGTGTGTGTGTCTTTCGGCTTTTCCCGGTTAGGGGTCGCCACAGCGGAACTCCGGTCTGCTAATGACTGGCAGTAGAGTTTTACATGCTGGCTTGCAGGGCCTAATGCACAACCTTCAATGAAGGAACGCCCATTCACGCATGTCACCACACAGAAGACGCTCTAACTGAGAATCGAACGGGCAATGTCTAACTGTGAGGCGACAACGCTACCGCAGCACCACCACCGCAGTAATGAATTTAAAATATCTACCTTCAATGTTTTCCTCCTGTTGAACATATGGTTAACACCCACTAAGAACATTACCAATTTCTCAATATTATATTAAAACACACAGTAAAGTTGGCCATATGTCAGTATGCTTGTCCTTCCCTAATGTAGCTCATTTTAGGTAATTCTAAAACATCTTTTCTATCTCTCTGTCTCTCATGTTCGTGGGTTCATAGGTTTACACTAAGCTAACCACCACTGATACCTTTATAAGCCTAACCATGTGACCCAATGTATGCCATGAGTTATTGTGTCTTAGAGGTTATTTTAAGGGATGTATGTTACTTAGGGCATAAGTTAATGTCTGCCACTGTCCCTCAGAGACATAAATGTCAGAACAATAGTGAATTTTTGATTTCCCATCCACTGGTCCAGGTTGCAATTGAATAGGATAGGGTCCTCTTGAGATGCATACAAATTTCTCCAACACGTCATATTCAAATCGTAAACAAAGTTTAAATCCTTAGATCCAGTAGTTCTGGTGCTGTTCCATTTGTAGATATGTAAAAAGGTCCATCAGAGTGGGATCCAAGGATGTCTTGTATGCAAGGCATAAATTGCCTCACAGCAGTCTGTAGGAAAAAGGGTATAGAAATATTATTTTTGTGAGGAAGCTATATGGATGTTCCAGTTGCTGCATGTGCCTGGTCAGGTACACACAGAAAGGGACATTATATTCAATGATGGATCTGCCAATGGCTATATACAATGGCATAACTTCCTTGGACCTAGAGACCATGTCCTTACTTACAATCTGTGTGACATAGAATGATTTGCTTACAACCTTTGGCACATGTTGGTCAAAAGCCAGGTTACTATCTACATGAGTCCCTATATTCCTGACTACTGTGTTTACTTTCAGAGGTGCTTTGTCAGTGAGGTAGTTTCCTTGGATGTCCAACTTCACAAAGGGTACTATTATGCATTTCTTGTCTCCGAGTTTTAAGCTGTGGTTTTGGCATCAGTCATTTGTCTGTGTTAGATCTTCTCATAAGATATTAGCACCTCGGGAGAGTTTCTGCGATTACTGACAGCTTACAGTCATTTGCAAACTTGGCAAGACAGAGCCCCTTGACTTCCAAAAAATTGATGTCAAAGATTAGCAGAGCTAGCACAGAGCCCTGGATGACTCCCACTGGTGAAAGACCTGTGTATGGAGGTGATCTCTCCATTCCTAACTTCCTGTGTCCTGTCAGTGAACCTGTTGGCTGTTTGGTGAGTTACACAGGGGTTTGTGATTAATTCTGCGAGTTTGTTTGCAATGCCGGAGTAGGGTATAGTATCAAATGCCTTACCTAGGTTAAGGTATTCAGTAAGCACCATTTTGCCCTCATCCATTGCCTTGGTAACCTGCTCAAAGAAGTCTACGAGGTTCAGTAGGCATGACCTGCCTTTGATGAAACTAAACTGGGTTGGGGTCAGTGTCTGAAGGTTTCAGATATCATTGATAATCATTTCCATGGCTTTGCATATAAGACTTTTCAGACTAATGGATCTCTAATTCCTGGGATTCATTGTTGGTCCACCCTTGTGCAGTGGGATGACCACTGCAGTCTTCCATTCACATGGCATGATGCCTGTGTGGAGGTTATAGTTGATTAGGAACACTAGTGGCCCTGCCAGATCATATTTCAGGGTATTTAGGAGGCATCCTGGGATATTACTGAAACACACTGAAGCTGCCTTAGTGCATCTAAAACCTGCTCCCTACTGATAGTTGGTGGGATTATGCTATATTGTATTTCATGGGAGGCAGCTAGGAGTGAGAAAGTGGTAAAGGTGGGGCTGAATTTGTCATCCAGATGATTTATCACCCAGATCTGTGAACGTAGCTCAGCTTACCAACAGTTTTGCACACAGTTGTGGGCTACCTTTGATATTTCAGACATAGCTAAAGAAGACCTTAAGGTCCTCCTACTCCTGGGATGCTAGCTTTACCTTAAAATTGGCTTTGTTGGACTTAATTAGGCCTCTTAGTTGTCTATTCAGTCATGGTGGTGCAGCGGTTAGCGTTGTCACCTCACAGCAAGAGGTTCTCCTGTTCGATTCTCAGCTGGAGCGCCTTCTGTGTGGAGTCTGCACGTCCTCCCTGTGGTCGAGTGACATTAAAGACATGCAGGTAGGTGTGTGTGTGTGTGAATGGGTGTGCCTTCTTTGAAGGTTGGGTGTCAGGCTGGCAACTCGGCACCGTAAAAAAATCCACTGTCAATCATTAACGGACCAGAGTTCTGCTGTGGCGACCCCTAACCGGGAAAAGCCAAAAGACATTAGTTTTAGTTGTCTATTCAGTTTGATGAGAGAGTTTTTATCTTTCTTTGTTTAGCTATGAATTTTGTTGTTGTTGTACAACTTGTTTAATTTTGGATTCCACAAGGGTGTTTTTTGTTTGGAGTTAGTTTTGGGCTTCTTTGGTAGGCACTCCAGCCTGTATGCAGTTACTGACATGGTTGTAGAGAGCTTCTGTGAATAATTCTGCATAGGCTGCTGTGTTATCTGGGTTTGAAGGGGCTTGGGATATTGGTAGGTTATCACTTAATAGAAGGTAATTTGCCTTTGAATAGTTTTTAACTGTTACAGGGCTTGCTTTTGTTACAGAATTGATTCTATATTTCAAAGGAGACTGCTTTTCAATCTGACCTTACTAGAGGGAACATGACAGTTGGGGGGGGGGGGTGCAGTATCCAATATGTTTGTACTTCTAGTAGGCATATACACTAAGTGGTCCAGGGTGTTTGTGTGCACCTACAAATTTGGGGTCATGTAGGATTCCCAGTTTACAGAGGGATAAGTAAAGTTCCCCATGGTTATGGTATTTGGTTGAATGCGGAGTGACTGTCTAAGTATGAGCTATGGGTTTCATGAGACAGAGGGTGACCTATAGCTTGCTAGGCTATTGTATGGGACTTTGTCTGTGGTAATCTGGACATAGAAGAACTCCAGTGCATTATCATGTTTAACCAACCTGGAGGTATGCTTGTTATAGCTGTAGATGAAGACACCACCTTTAGTTCCTGTTTGTGTATTTGCTGGTCTATATATGTGGAAGGCACTGGGGCTTTGCACTGCCACACTACTCTCTGCAGCTTTAAACCATGTCTCTGTAACTGCACAGATTCCACATTCTCTAAGGTGAAGACAGCTTGGAGGGAGTGGAGCTTCTTGTTTAGATCTCTAATACTGAGCATTAACACCTTTAGATTTCCTTGGGTAGATTTTGTTATGTTGGAAAGTTTATCAGTTTTATATTGCTAAAATGCTCTGTGGGGAGGACAACATTTTAGCCAATACTCAAAAGCCTAGAGAAGACAGGTGCAGACCACCCCTTGGTAAGGCAATGGAGTTTGTTGACCATCGCCTTCAACACTAACAATTATTGTATCCCCCTAGAATAACACTAAAAAGGAAGCCAATTATTAATGTCAATCATCTTCTGTATGAATTGTGACATCATCCTTAGTGACAGTAGAATCCTGCTCAATGATAAGCAAATACCAGCCCGCGACATACAGTCTGAGAACTCCATATTGTTTCTCTTCATATAGTCTAGGAAGGTATGGTTCAGGTCATTTACACCTATAAAGACTCTGAATCATACCGATACCTGTGGTGCAATGAGTTGATTGCATGTGTGACTTGGCAGATCCTGGCTGCTGATAGGCAACTGACTTATTTTCTCCTTGTTCGGCCTGGTAAGTGGGGCTTCAGTATGCTGTACAATGGAATCCCCTATGACTAGAGTCCTGGGTAGTGTACTGGCTCGCCTTATCAGCTTGGTAGGTGAGGTTCCAATGGGTGTGGCTGTATGTGGAGTGTTTCTACTGTTTGCTTTTGGGTTTGATTTTGTTTTATCTTCTTTTTAGTACTGTGAAAAATAACCTGGTTTTCAGCCTTTGAAAAAAATTATTTTTCTCACAAGGTCAATTAAGGTTTTTAAAAGTGAATTAAAAAAATAAGGTCAGACAAGTCCTCAGTAGAAGTCAAACTCGGGTGCTATAACCACCACTTTATCAGTGTTGGACTCACCAACCAGCTTTCTTTATCTCAGGTGAAGTCACATTTAAACAGTTAATACTATGCTGAGATCAGTACTGTGATGGGGATAAACGGTACTGTTTCTGTCAGTGGTGTTACTGGTCCTACAAGACTTGTACTGAAGTGGTATTTCTGTTAAGTCTCGCAGTGTGCCTTTCAAACCTCATTTACATGTTTGTGTTTTTTTAAGTTAAAACCAGTGGTGTTGCTTCTTTTAGTACTGAATCAGAGTCCTCAAAAACGGTACTGTTTCTGTCAGTGGTGTTACTGGTCCTACAAGACTTGTACTGAAGTGGTATTTCTGTTAAGTCTCGCAGTGTGCCTTTCAAACCTCATTTACATGTTTGTGTTTTTTTAAGTTAAAACCAGTGGTGTTGCTTCTTTTAGTACTGAATCAGAGTCCTCAAAGTGCAGAATCCCTGTCATTTCTTCACACTTTCTGATATGCAATTAATGAAGATAGTGGTGAAATACACATAGATAAGTGTTAGAAAAGAGCCGTATCTTCCGAAGGTGATGAATATTGCACTTGGTTACAAGTAAGGCTTCACATAACTGCTGTTAAATAACATAAATATATTACGAATTGGTGTAAACATTTAGAGCTTAATTTAATTTTCTTGTTCTGATGAGGAATGAACTTCCAAATACCTACTGTGACCCACGTCATTTTTTTTAAACCAAGACTAAATCAGTTTTCTTTTCATTTTTTTCTTTTTAAGTAGTTCATTGAGCCTGCATTTCTTATTAAGGCTAGCAGATTTCATCCTTTTCCAAATGTCTTGTTTAATTTAGTCTACTTATAACAGTATTGCAAGCCAGTGATATCATTTATAGAACCTTTGAAGGTAAACACAGTCTTACCTCTCAAATGCTAAAATTTATGCACAGTTTGGTTATTTTTCTGCCCGAATAATTAGCCTTGCTCTACTTATAACGGTTGATTTTTTCATAATGTTACATCTCTTTAAGGATCTGTGCATTACTAAAATGAATGAGCTAAGCCTACAGAGAGTACTTACCACTAGGAGTATGGTGTCTAATATCTGAAAAACTTATACTGAGGAAAAATAAAGTGTTTCTCTTTCTGACCATGTGCTAAAAATTTCGAGGGACAGCACTGTTTCTTTTTAATGGACAGAAATTCAATGGTGTATATATTAAGTTGAGCTTCCAACTCTTAGCAGTATTACCCATAACTTGTACCACATTTTGAATTCCAGTTATCAGCATTTCTCCTTTAGCATACTTAGCATTATTCATAGTGGTTCTGACCTAACGACTCCTAACCATATTGCCATAGGTTGTACCCCACTTTGAATTATTATTACCACTTTTCCATTACAGCATTTAGCATAACTTACGGTGGTTCTAAAAGTTTTATATTCATTAATGTTCCTAGCTATTAACTATACCAGCTTTTACCAGAACTTACCATTACATTTTACATGTATTATCACAATTATGGGTACTTATGTTGTTCCCACTTATTGTTCCAGTGCTTTCTAATCATCACTTCCCATGCATCCTTCTCCTATAGACCCCTAATACAGTTGTGAGTTGTATTTCTAATGTAAACCACAAAGATAATTGCGGAATCTGTCCCAGTAGTATTTCTGTTCGTTATTTAAATATTGGGAGTATTGTCCTTGGCTTCTCAAGTAGTGTTTTTCTGTAAAGATATATATTTTTTTGCAGTATTTTGGGGTTGGCTTTGCAAGATATTAGATGCTAAGGATTTTTCAGCTAATAAAAATAGGTGCATGTTAACAAGCAGTAGCAATATTCTCTGTTTTAAACTGGCAGAAGTTGCCTCACAAAAATGTCCCACTTTCTTATAGACTTGTGTTATCACCTAAGTATTGAAGTGTGTGACATTTCCAGCACTGAAAATTTTGGCACAGGAAACTTTATGTCCCACTTTCTTATAGACTTGTGTTGTCACCTAAGTATTGAAGTGTGTGGCTCTTTCCAGCACTGAAAATTTTGGCACAGGAAACTTGTGAAATAGTCATTGCAATGAATGTTTTATTGGACAGAGAGCTTTGATAACATACCCCACTATCCTCTTATTTATAATGTTCTAAGAAGTAACAGTACATCATAGCAACTGTACAATAACAAAAGTCAATATTGCACAGACTGTATAACTACCACATTTACAGTATTTGTATTTTTATTTATACAGACCAACAGGTCTGTAAAGAGGCCTGTGCCATTCAGGATCTATCCATTTTATTATGACCTCTAGACTCTGGTATCAGAACTGCAGAATTTCTTCCCCTAAAGTTTCCCTGCCACAGTACATTATGTTTGTGTTATCTCTCATCATTCACGGAATACTTGTTTCAAGGATATAGCAATCCCTTTATAATGCCACTGATGTCTACCTTATATTGACCACTAGTCCATATTTTCAAAGGGTTCTGCCTACATGCATCTGCCCAGGAGAAGCACCAAAGGTTTTTATCCTCAGAATTCTTGATTATGACTTCAAGGCGCTTCTTTTCACAATTCATCACCATGTATATCTCCAATCTGCTGTCCCACATGTAACTTCCTTTTAATATATCTGAAGGTTTGTAAGTGAAGGGAAAATAAGAAAACCAATAGTAGTATTTTTGTCATTGAATACTACATTTAAAAAGGAATTATTTCAAACTGTTTCAACAGTAGAGTTATTTGTAGTATCAAGTAAAATTTTTTTTTCATAGCCATGTCTACATTTCATGGCCAAACTTCCAAACACGAAACTGCATTTCCTTGTCATATGGTTAAACACTTCAAGTTGTACTCATGTATACTACCACATAACAGCTACTTCTTAAAACATTTCACATAATTTGAATGATTTATTTTACTCATATTGTTACGTATTGATGTGTATGGTGTTTTTCCATATGTCACTACTCTGCCATGTTATTATGTGGTTTATTTTGTGTTGTTATAGGGAAGCAACCCTTCAAGTCAGCATGAATGAAGGCCTAAGTTTCATATCAAGTTCGGTTACTATCAGCACAACAAGCTGTGTAAGTTTCATTTAATGTATACATTTTTAGTACTGCTGGCCTCTTAGAAATATGATTACTCGTAAAGCTGCAATAAATTAATAACAGAAAAAGTTATCTAAGTTCTTCTAGAGAAAGCATACTGAATTAAGTCTCGCCTTTGCATTGAACTGCTTTAAGGCCTCTGTATAGTGGAATATTACAGCCTGAAACTGGTGTGGAACATAGAAAAAATATCTGCTGTGTGCAGCTGTAACAGTACTAAGTAGAATAAACCACAAGAAGGATAACAGAGAGGATTATCTAATATTTCCTGATCTGTAATTAAACTAAAATAGCAATACAGAAAATGAAACAAGTAACTAAAGTTAACTTGAGGAAACTCTATTGTATCGCATACATAGGAAGCAGCAGAAATAAGATCCCCCCATCAAATGGCTACACAGTTAAATATTTTACTGTACAAACACCTATCTCTTCCACCTGCATTCTAGCTGCATTCTTAGCTGCTCTCATAAATGGATATTTCATACCTCTCAACTGTCCAGATTTTCAAAGAATGTCCAGATTTTTGCCTCGTATTTTTGGTCTGTTCCTCATAGAATTTTGGTTTTCTGGCAAATCATTGCCAAATCATTGAAGATTGAAGTCAGAAAATAATGACAGACATTTGAGTTTCAGACTTCATACTCTTCAGAAAATTCATGCTAATGCAAAATCTATCAACTTTCTACATTTGCAAGAGCAGAGTAATATTTAAATATTGTTCCTATTTTTGGGCCTTTGTCCCCCATTATATACTGCTTTGTCCAGATTTCTTACTCTTAGAGGTTGAGAGGTATATACACCATTAGTGTTTGGTATGCCACCCCCATACCTATTGTCCTTGCTTTTTCATCCCTGTTCCTGAATCCTTTCCTCTATGCTGTAGTTATGTGTGGACTCAACCATCAGTTAACTCCATATGACAGTGTAACTAGCCCTGATGATCAGATAGGAATCCTGCTGTTTAGATATGTGGTGTCTGCCACCCAGCACCAACTAAACCAAACTTAATTTTCATCAACCTGATATTTAGTCTTTCAGTGATTTCATTTTACTCATTGCTGTTAGCCAGCTGACTGTCCTAACAAACACTCACTCACATGCAAACACACAGAAACAATGCACAGCAGTGTCTTAAGCCACTTCTAGCATTCCCTGTTTTATCCTATGCATGTGTCCGTGTTCCTTCACAGCAGTCCCTGTTTTACCCTACACAGCATTGTCCATGTTCCTTCACAGCAGTCCCTGTTTTACCATATGCATTAGTGTCCATGTTCCCTCACAGCAGTCCCTGTTTTACCCTATGTAGCACTGTCCGTGTTCCCTCCCAGCAATCCCTGTTTTACCCTATGCAGCATTGTCCATGTTCCTTCCCAGCTGCACTTGTTTTACCCTGATGATAGACAGGGTCTGTGCACCCCTCCCAACAGTGCCAGATTTACACTAATGATAGTCTGTGGCGCTTGTGTTCACTCCTACCAGCACCTGTTTTAGCTTAATGACAAACAGCAGTGTATGTGCTCCCTCAAAGAAGCCCATATTTTATCCTACTGATACAGAGCAGTGTCCAAGTTCCCACTGAGCCACACTTATTTTATCCTGATGACACGCAGCAGTGTATCTTCCTGCCCAGTATCATCTGTTAAACTTAATGATATTCATTATTGTCACTCGTCCATCTCTAACATAGATGATGAACAGGTGGGGTAGTTCGTTTATATGCTTTATTGCATAGAAACACATCAGGATGGATAGCAGCATCATAAAATATAAACAAACTGATTAACAGACAGACTTCACAGACATACATGCTTACATCTCAACAGCTTACTACAAAATGACAGTCAGGCTTACACATGCTCAGTATTTACACACTTGTGCAAGCCCTTGGATAGCTTCTTAAAGGTACATACACACACATTGATCTACATCCTAACTCTTAAAAAGATTGCCTTTAGTTGAAAATAACATTGGAGTTAGACATGCATTACTATATACATTAGAAACGAATACAATGTTCATGTCCAAGTTGCTGTTTATCTATAACATGTTCTGGAAATGCGACCGGATCTGGTAAGATAACAACCTGGACTGGGTTCAGCAACAGGGATAGTCTTTGGTGAACAATTTGCATCAGGAACTTCTGGATTTTTCACAAGAACAGGAATATTCTCTGGTACTTCCTCTGGAACTGGAACACTGGACAACTCACTGTGAGATAGAGTCTCTTTCGCACAGGCTATGTGCTGTGGTATAGGCTCGGACACCGGTATCAAATGTTTCAGATTCCGCCTAAACTCTTGAGAATCCTTGAGATTCTGCAATGTACGATCTTGGCTCTGAGCAAATATTCTTCATGACTCCAATCCGATCATAACCTTTGGACATTTGCATCCTTACCACTTCTTCTTCTCGTAATGGATTGAGCAGTTTACTGGTCTTATCGTAGTAGGACTTCTGGGTTAAACACTTCAACAGACCTGTTGTTCTTAACACATGGAACCAACAGTTGACTACTGATTGGTAACATGGTTCTGGTTTGTCTCAACAGAGGTCTCTGGGCAGGTGAACCAAGAGGTTTACCACAAGGAATATTTCTGAGATTCAAGAGATTCAGGAAAACATCACTATTGTTTAGTTTCAACTTCTCTAATAACTGTTTTGCACTTTCAACTGCACGTTCTGCCAAACCATTTGATTGTGGATACTCTGGGCTATTCATGACATGAGTAAAGTCCCACTCTTCTGCAAATCGTTTGAACTGTTGGTTTGTAAGCTGTGTGCCATTGTTAAAAATAACTTTGTGCAAACTACCACGAACTGCAAAATGCTACTTCATCTTAGTGATGACAGTATTGGATGCTAGATTAGGAAGTAGGTCAATCTTGAACCAATTTGAGTAAGAGTCTACTAAAACCAAATAATGTTGACCACTCCACTCAAAAATGTCAGTAGCTACTGTTGACCAAGGTAGTTCAGGAATCTGGTTTAGATGAAGTGGTTCTTTCTGTTGATGTGGCTTAGTACTATTATACACGCAACGGGATAAAAGTACTCTCAATATCTTGTGACATAGAAAGCCAAAATACTAGACCTCTCGCCCTTCTTTTGGTAGAGTCTGTTCCTGGATGACCACACTGCAAGATGGTAATGTACTCTTGTTGCAAAGACGTTGGAACAATTACTTTCAGACCTTTCATAATGATACCATTGTCAGACAAAATCTCATCTTGGTATGGAAAATATGGTTGCACATCTTGAGGTAAACTAGACTGCTTTGATGGCCATCCTTGCTGAATAAAGTGATTGAGCCTCTGTAAAACTGGATCTGTGACTGTTGTGATCTCAGCTCATCAAGACATGTGGAAGAAATATTTCTCACTTTCATGACTTCAAAATCAAGGTTCTCATTCTTATTCGGCTCAGTGGTGTTTTTGGGCGATCTGGACAATATATCAGCAAGATAAAGAAGTTTACCTTTCTTGCAGACAAGAGTGAAATTATACATTAGTGGTCTCAACATCATATGTTGCAATCTGGCTGGAGCTGTATACACAGGCTTTCTCAAAATATTGACTAGAGGTTGGTAATCTGTTTCAGTCTGGATAGTTCTACCATAAACATAATCATGGAACTTGGAACATGCAAACACATTGCCCAAAGCTCTTGCTCTTTCTGACCATACTGTATTTCAGTTTGGGTAAAAGTTCTTGATGAGTAGGCAACAGGATGACCCTCTTGTAGAATGACTGCACCTAGACCAAATTTCAAAGCATCACATGAAAGAATGACTGGCTTGTGAACATCATAGTATCTGAGAGTTGGTGGACTGGCAATTCTCTGTTTCAGGACATTAAATGCTCTTTGATGCTGTTCTAACCAAAACCAGGATGCATCTTTACATGTCAGCTCTCTGAGTGGTGCTGATATTTATCTCAAGTCTGGAATGAACTTGCCTAGATGGTTAACCATGCCAAGAAAACATTGCAAGGCTTGTGCATTATCTGGAGCTGGCATCTCGAGAATGGCTGTTTGCTTAGAAGGGTCTGGTCATAGGCATGAACTGGTAAATAAATGACCAACATAAGTAACTTCTCGTAGTCTGAATTTGCATTTCTGTGGATTGAGCCCAAGATTCACTTGACGTGCTCTTTCCAGAACTTTTCTGAAGTTTCTGTCATGCTCAGCTTCACCATTACCTCCTACTTCTATGTCTACTATAATAGCACAAGGATACCCAGAAAAAAATTGCTCCATTACACATTGAAAGACTTAATTTGCAGAATTTATCCCAAATGGCATTCTCAAAAATCTGTCCCTTCCAAATGGAGTACTGAAAGTAGTTAGCAATGAGGATTTCTTGTCAAGCAAAATTTGTCAAAATGAACTCTTTGTATCTAAGACAGAAAAAACAGTGACATTCGGCATAAGGGCAGTGACTTCTATGACTGTACGCATTGGATGATGAGGTCTTTTTAGTGCTTTGTTCAAATCTCATGGATCAATACCTATTCTGATGTCATCTGAGCTTTTCTTATGAGCTACCACCATGGAAGATACCCACTCAGTTGGTTCATCTACTGGATAAATCACACTTTGTTGCACCATTTTATCTAGCTCAGCGTTGACTCTGTTCTGCATAGCTATTGGAACTTCCCGGGCTGGCCTGATAACTGGACTGACATCTCAATCTAACTTTATGGACTACACAACTGGAAGCTTGCCTAGTTTGTCCTCAAAAAAGATTAAAAGAGGTAGAAAAAATATGTTGGGCAAAATTAGAGTAGTGGTCTTTCAAGCTAACATGATGGACTTCCTTATTAAATGAAAGCAGTCCCATTTTCAAACTGTCTCTGAGCCCTAATAATGACTGGACATACCTCTTGACCACATAAAATAACAAGTTGTAACTTCTCCCAGCATAGTAACATGAAAGCACTACTGAGCCTTCAGTTTGAATTTCTTCACCTCCATAAGCAACAAGCTTTGCACACTTTGCCAAATCAAGCCTTTCACCATTACATACTCTGGCAAATGTTTCTGCGGATATAACATTGCACTTGGAACCTGTGTCATCTTTGAGTTCTATGGGTTTTCCCATTTATCCAAACAGTACAAAATACTTCATTCTTTGCCCTTAAATCTATTGCATTGACTGTTTCATTAAGCACTGACACACCATCAACATAAACAGTAGGACTGCAGCTTTCTAACTGATCGACTTGTTTCCCTTTTAGTAAAAGAATGTGTCCTTGGATTTACAAAACCTTTTGAAATGATTCCACTTATTGCATTTGTGGCATTGCTGACTAAAAGCTAAACATTTTCCTTTTAGATTCATGATTTCTACCACAATTACAACAGTAGGCAATAAAACTAGGTTGGGGCCCATGCTTTGAGTTTGCTGACTCACTCTTATACTTCACTGAGACTGTGAGAACTCTGGAACTTGCTGGAAAGCTCTGAGGTTTACCAGTGAGTGTTGCGGGGGCTACAGTTACAGCCATGTATTTGGGCCTGTTTCTTTTAACCGCATGCTGCATGCTGTCAACATGAGCTCTAGAAGTTACTGGAAGCATGCATTTCTCATTTGTGAGCTTTTCTGTGAGCTTGTATATCTGAAAAATCTCAATGGCCTTAATTCAATGTTAAGTCACTGTCACAAATCAAAATCTTTCTCACAGCATCATCCTTAATACCACACACGTCTGTCTTTTATCAACCCATCCCTTAAATCACCAAGTCTGCATTTTTTTGCCTTATTTCTTAAGTCTGTTATATATGCTTGAAAAGTTTCACCAGGCTTTTGATCCCTTATGTAAAATAAGTGCCTTTCCATTGTAATGTTTGTCTGGGGGTTACACATTTCTCTAAATTTACATTTTAAGCACTCAGGGTCTTCCCTTGACTCGGCCAGTACAAAATATGATGGTTTTCCCCTCTCCTGCAAACAGAGCAGGTGCATACACAAATGAACACTCCCTTTCAATGGTTGGTAGCCCAGCTAAATTAAGTAGAATAAATACCTTTGTACAGTCATCTTTATCAGAAAATGCAGCCTATGTGAAAATATTTTACTCGTGCTCAAACACTCTCCAGTTTTCTCCAGTATTATTGTCAAAAACAAACAAGTTTACTGGGTTTTCGAAATCCATCAGCCATGCTAACAGATTGTGCCCAAACACACTGAAAATATGGCCTTTGTAATTATGTACAAACAAGTACACACAGCAGCTTGTAATAACATTCAAATGCACAACAAACTCTTCAAAATACTGTACTTTGCGAAATATGCTCTGCAATGGCTGTATCTTGCAAATAACTTTACTGTAATACTGCACAAACATGTGAACACTTCATACACTTCTAACTCAGATAGCTTTAATTAACACAAAAAATACATGCTTATCGAAAGTTTCCTTTTGTTTTATTCATTTTTATGTAATTCAAACTTTATTTCAAACATTTTCCGTAGTAATTCAAATATTTTTATCAGGAATCCGTATCGGACATATCAGTTTATTTAAATACCATTTAGAGCGTTCTGTATGATTCGTTTCATATTTGGCAAATAAGAAATTATTTGAGCAAGTTTTTAACATCTGAAATTTGTTTCTGACCTGTTTTGTGAATTATACGTGCAGTAGGGATGATCCACTCCTATGTACACCTCCAATACCAACGGGATGTATCTCGGACTTAAATTGGAGAAACTAGAACTCTTTCTAGTAATAAGTCATTTAGCCATGCCTCTTCTGACATCATGTCCTTTTAGACTTGCCACTTCTGACATCATGTCACTCATCCCTCTCTAACATAGATGATGAGGAGATGGGGTTGTTCGTTTAGATGCTTTACTACATAGAAACACATCAGGATGGAAAGCAGCATCATAAAATATAAACAAACTGATTAACAGACAGACCTTATAGACATACCTGATTACACTTATTTATTTATAGTTTGTTTGCCAGGATAGTCCATTGGGCCACGAGGAGCCGTTTTCAATGGAGTCCTGGGGAGAGAAGCTCCAGAAAAATTACAAATTACATATTTAACATATAAGAGTAAGTTATTAGAGAAATATAATAAGTTTTTAATAGTTTAACATATTAGCACAATGCAATAACAGAAACAGTCTAAATTGTTTAACAGTTATGCTAATTCATGCAGTTAATTTCTAGGCTACTGAATTGTACCATTCTAGGAGTTACGGAAATTCTTAGAGTTTATTAGGCGTACAAAACAATGGGAAGCTATTGTAAATTATAGCTTATAGAGAGTAGTTATAGTGTAGGGAGATTATGTGCAGTGGAAGCAAGAGCATTCCCATAGTGAAGTTAGGTGTGTGTGAAGTAAGGTTTTGAATGAAGAGAGGCTGCTATTGGCGTGGATGAGAGGTGGGAGGGAATTCCAATGGCGTGCCAGAGAGAAAGATATTAGATGTTTGCCTGTTGGATGGGCAGGTTTATGCAGTTCAATTAGATTTTGGGAATTATATCTTAAAAGTCTATTTGGTTGGTGCATTTTAAAGGTGGTGGCAAGAGAGGGACAGACAGAGGGGGTGAAAAATAAGTTTGTGTGTTTGAACAAGTAGAATATAGATGAGATAATTGGATAGCTCAAGCCAATTCAGTTGGTGTAGGGCAGTGCAGTGATGGAAAGAGGATTTATGGCCGGTTACAAATTTTATTTTATTACAGCAAAAGGAGAATTTAGTCTTGAGGGAGGATTGCAGGTTAGTAAGGATAGAGGCACCATATAGGAGGGATGGGATAAGGTAAGTGTTGGTGAGGGTGAACCTAGTGGAGGGAGAGATGTAACGGTTGTGGCAGTAAAGCATACCTTTATTTTGTGTGTTTTTTTATATTTACTTGTAGATGATTATCAAACTTTAGCTGGTCATGGATCAGAACTCCAAGTAGTTTAGCATTAGAGACTATTTCAAGAGGAGTATTATTTTGACTGGTGACTGAGAATGAGGTTTTATCTAGGGTGGTGGTTTTGGAAGCAGTAAATATCATGAGTTTAGTTTTAGTAGCATTGAGTGCTAGATGGTTGTCCATCATCCATTGCTCAGTGGAGGAGAAGGCATCTTGGGTTAATTTAACTAGGGTGAATATAGAAGAGGCAGAGCAGATTATTGTTGAATCATCAGCATATTGGACAAGGTTGGCATTTAGGATGGCTTGGTTGAAATTGTTTATTTATAAATATATTGAATAAAAGGGGGCCTAAAATTGAACCATGGGGGACATCTGTGGGAGTATTGAGAAAAGGTGAGGTGGCTTTTTTCCATCTGACTGCTTGTTGCCTGTTTGAGTGGTTACTGGTAAACCAATTAATACAGGAGTGAAATAGATTTAGTTTCAAGAGTTTAGTGAAAAGAAGGTTAAGAGAGATAGTGTCGAATGCCTTAGAGAGGTCAAGGATGAGAGTGGACACGATGTGGCCATAGTCATGGGCCTTATTAACTGCTTCTAGGAAGGAGAGGAGAGCTGTGGCAGGGTCTGAAACCATGTTGAGTAGGGGTTAGAAGTTGGTTGGTTATGAGGTAAGGTAGAAGCTGTAGATGGATGCATTTTTCGAGAAGTTTAGAAATGGGGGATAAGATAGCGATAGGTCGAACGTTTGTGATATTATTGTTATTACCACCTTTATTGAGTGGAATAATAAAGGCCTTTTTCCAGAGCTGGGGAACCTGACATTCAGCAATAGATCGATTTATAAGAATGCAGATGGAAAGAGCTATGCCTTCTGTGGCAACATTTTGGAAATATGAGGGTATATCATCAGGGGCATTGGAGCTGGGTTTCAATGTTAGTAGAAGTTTTTTATGGTGTTTGTAGGGATGGGGTTGAAGGAGAAAGGAGGAGGTTGGGAGCAGGAGATGCAAGAGGACGGATAGGTGGAAATAAGGGTTGGGAAGCTGAATGGGAAGTGAAGGATGATGTAAGTTTACTTACGGAATCGATAAAGAAAGTGTTAAATTGGGTAGCTAAGTCCAAGTCAGAGGCATCTGGATCAGGGCAGGGGTCTTCTTTTTTGCCAGAGTTGAGAAGGGAGGAGATTCCATGCCAGAATTTTTTTGGGTTGGCGTTATGGTTGGTTTGGAGTGTAGAGAAGTAGGCTTTGCGGTCTGAGATAAGTTTTTTTACTTTGTTACAAAGTGTTTTAAATTCATTAAAGGTGGTGATAGTGGGTCTATATTAGATACTCGAACATTTAAATGTTCGAATCACTAAAGAATGAACTTTAGTGATCAAACGCTTAAATGTTCGAATATATATAAAAAGTATAAAAAAAAAGCAAAAGAAAAAAAAGAAAAACTAAAGGGTGTAAGCAGGGGGGCAAGCCTCCCTGCGCCACCCACACCCCCACTACTTAAATATACCAACTCCAAGATCGCGCTACAGTGTAGGAAATGGAAAGGTTTCCATTTCCGCACTGTAGTACACAAGTGCGATCTCAGAGTTGGTATATTTAAGTAGCGGGGGGTGGGGGGGGTACAGGGGGGCTTGCCCACCTGCTTAAACCCTTTCCTTTTTTTTTTTTTTAAAAATGTTCTTTATATATATATATATATATATATATATATATATATATATATATTCGAACATTTAAGCTTTCGATCACTAAAGTTCATTCTTTAGTAATTCGAACATTTAAATGTTCGAGTATCTAATATAGACCCAGTGATAGTTTTATTTTTGGAGTAACGTTTCCAGGCTTTATCCCGGAATCGCATGGCTAGTAAGCTATTTTTGATTAGCCAAGGTACAGGATTGCTTCTTATGCATTTTGTTTTCAAAGGGGCAAAGGAGTCAAGCAAGTTGAGGAAAGTTGAGTTAAAGTAGGTAACAGCATTTTCTAAGGGAAGGGTTTTCCCTTAGAAAGGGAACACTTCATCATCTCAACAGCTTACTAAAAAATGGCAGTCAGGCTCGCACATGCTCAGTATTTATAGACTTGTGCAAGCCCTTAGATAGTTTCTTAAAGATACATGCACACACATATTGATCTACAATTAGTATCCATACTCTGTCAAAGTAGCTTCACCTAATTTACCCTAGCAGTGTCTTACCTGAAAAGATGAAGGTATATCCCCCATATAACTAAATAATTTCCTTTCCCAAAAAATGGAGTGTATACATTTGTTTGGTGCCATCTATTATTAAACATACTGACTTCTAAGCACGGACATCTGTTTTCCAGTTCTGGTGAGGTGCTGAAGTAGCAGAGAATGTTCTATGTGCATTTTTTCCCCAAAGAAAAATGAATGCTTTAACCCCTCCCCCCATGAATGGGATATACATGCACCTGATTCCCAGGCTGAGCCTGTATTTGGTCATTGGTTGATCATGGTTCTACCAGATTTAAGTAAATAATTATATGTTGTGGTACTTGTATATGTGCTTGGGAAAGGCTGCATGCATTACAATGCTTGTGTGCACCCTAACATTAAATCTGAGTTTCTGACAGCATACATGCAGGATTATATGTGCATGTATCTGTCCTTATTTCCCTGCATGCAACAATCCATAGGAAAATGTAATAAACTGCAAATGATTTATATGCTAGCTCTAAGCTACAAGGAGAGAAAGCCCTGACTGTGATCCAGATATTTTAGGATTCTGTAGTGACCCGAGTGCTGGAGAAGCCATCCCAGAAGGCTGGTAGTAAATGTTCAGGGGTGCTTCACCTATCACTATACAAAGTAATAGAAAAAATAAGTTCACTAAACCCTAGCGTAACAGATTCATAATGTTACTCATTAAATGTTTACCCAAAAGGCTTCAAGTCCTGGCGAGTGAAAGTTTACTGAGTGAAATAATACATCTGTTTCATAAGGATTGTACATGTCACTTTTTTGTTTCAAACTCTTGCATGCAAAATGTAGAAGATGAATAAGAAGGTCATTTGTGACACACAAAATCCCAATGTTATGAAACAAGTTGCATTGCGAATATATAGTTCTCCCATCAAGCAAGGCACGTAAAGAAAATATTGATATATGGATGGGAGCCTAGGCAGTGTTCCTTGATGGTCTTAGGGCCTGAACACTGTGTAATTGTGTTACTTCCTTATTGTGCAATTCCTTATTGTGTAATTGTGTTACTTCCTTATTCTCTTTTATGCTCTCCTATCTCTTATACCTTTGACACTCATTCTGCACCTTCCTACTTTCATATCTCCCCAGCCCTTTTCAACCTCTCCACAAACTGTCTATATTGCAAATCCACCCTCCTACCTACAAATCTAAACCCAAGTTACACAAACTACATCTACGTACTACTGTACTCTCTCTTCCCACTAATAACTTACTCATATCTGAGGATGTCAATCCCAACCCTGGCCCCTCCCCCTCTCCCCTCAATCAAACACCCCCCTTTATCTTCTACCTCCCTTCCTTCCCCAAGCACCTCTCATCATACCCAGCCTCTTACACTAAACTCATCCATATCCAAGTACCTGGCAATATACTCTCTAAATATTCAAAGCCTAACCAACAAAATCACCAATTTCCATGCCTGGATGACACATACAAGCCCTCACATCCTTTTCTTATCTGAAACCTGGCTTAAGCCATATATCATTAACAATGAAATTCTCCCACCAGGCTATATCATCTATCACTCTGATAGATTCCCAAAAAAATGGGGTGGTGTAGCCATCCTCCACTCCAATAGCCTCAGTCTCTCACTTTTCCCCACACCCATCCCTAACTTTCACCCAGCTGAAGTCATCATCCTTAATTGCCACCTTAACCCTCAAAAAATAAATTATCTGTTGCCACCATCTATATCCATCCTGGAAACAATCCACTTTAGAGAATATCTTATCCTGGTTTTCCCACAATATTCCCTATGAAACCCTCATCTTAGGCGATGTTAACCTTGATTGGTCTAAACTGAAAACGGACTCTCCACAACTCAGCATCAACCTGCATGGTTTCCATCAACTGATATCTTTGCCCACCCGCCTCCATAAAAACTCATCTTCCAGCTCCATAATTGACTGGATACTCACCAACTCACCTCACCACTACCACAACCCACTTACCGACCACCTCCCCACCTTAGATACACCATCCAACCCCCCAGATCCCACCTTTATAGAGATTGCCGAAAACTCTCTAATTTTAATCAAGTCCAGTTCAACTCTATTCTACCACCATTGATTGGTCCGTCCTTAAACAAATCCCTCTCAATCATGCAGTTAGTAGGTTCAATAGCATCTTCCTGAATACCCTGAACTCCCTTGATCCCTCTAGGAAGGTTAGAATAAAACCCAATTATGCTGCCTGGCTCTTAAAGGAAACAAAGTCCCTTATGCTAAAACGGGATATAGCTTGGAAAGCTTGGATCAAAACAAAGGAATTCCCTCTGCTACATAATTATAGACACCTCAGAAATCATACAAAAAAACAAACCAATAATGACAAAGTGTCATTTTATAACTTTGCCCAATTCAATAACAAATCCAACCCTAGCAAGTTCGGGTATACTATTAACAAAATTCTCTCTCCATGCTACCCCTCAACTCTCTGCCCCTACCCAAATACATCACCTCTGGAAACTGCTACTTTTCTCAATAAAAACTTTATTGAAACCATTCAAACACTCATACCTTCCAACTGTAACACAAATTCTCTGCCTACCCCTCTCAATCCATCTAACATACAACTATTCTCTTTACATCCAGTTCCTACTTCGTACATCAGATCTCTTCTTCACAAGCTCAAACACTGCTCTCCCTCCACTGACAATCTACCTGTTATCTTCCTCAAACCTGCTGCTGACTCCATTGCCTATCCATTATCTATACTAATCAATAGATCTATTCAGTAATCCACCATCCCTACCCTATGGAAATCCTTTTTCACTATTCCCCTGCATAAAGGTGGAAACTCTACAGACTCATTTAACTACCGACCTATAGCTATTCTATCTCCCCTCTCTAAGATTCTCGAAAAATGTATCCACTCACAACTACTCAACTACCTTCCTCCAGCATAGCCTCCTTACTCCCACTCAGCATGGTTTCCGTCCCAACCACAGCACAACTACTGCCCTCTTATTCTTTACACATAACATTGCCGCGGTCCTAGGCAATAACAAACTCGTATGCCGCTTCCTTGACTTTGACTTTTCCATAGCCTTTGATACAGTCTCCCATCCCCTACTGCTATCTAAACTTGCAGACCTCAATCTATCTTCTTCCTCCCTTGCCTGGTTCTCCAGGTACTTATCCTGCAGGTAGCAATCTGTTAAATGGCTTCCTTCCACTTCTCCATTCATACCTGTCCCAAACGGGGTACCACAAGGTTCCATTCTGGGTCCCCTCCTATTTAATGTCTTTACCAATGATCTCTATACTTCTTGTAAACAATCCTCCCTCATCCAATATGCAGACAACTTGACTCTCATTCTCCATCTCAGACAGCATCTCCAATCTCCACACTCTTACTCAACAGGCCTTCCTATCCACTGAACAGTGGTTGTCCAGGTATCTACTCATTCTCAACCCTAAAAAGACCAAACTCATTATTTGTCCCCCAATCTCTCTCTCACCTTAAATCCACCTTTACTATTACTTCCTCTAATAACACTGTTATGCAACCTGTAGCTCACACTAAACTGCTTGGGGTCATCATAGATGATTAACTCAAATTCAACGTGCACATCCTCCAAAACATAAAAAAGACTCGCCAGAAACTTGGTTTACTGTATCGCAAAAAAAAAAATCTAACTACAAATGCCAGACTATCCCTTGCACAAGCTCTTCTCCTCCCTTCCCTTCTATATGCTACCCCAGTACTCACCAACATCCAAACTACTACTTTAAACAAACTCCAATAAACTTACCACAAGATACCTAGATTTAAAACAGAATCTCCATACAATACACATCACTGCCTTGCCCTATATACTCTCCACTGGTTAGAATTCCCCCATCTTCTACTGCCGTCACAACTTCAAATGCTACACTTCATTCTTTACAAACCTTCATCCTGCCCTGCTTTCTCTTCCTTCATCTCTATCTACACTCCTCTGCGGACTCTCTGTACCTCTAATCTGCAACTACTAAAAATCTACCAACCCAAAAAAAACAGCTGGCAAACTTCTGTATAAACACTCCATCACCCAAGCCTGGAACAAACTCCCAAGAGACATTTGTTCCTTCATTCATTTTAAAGAAAAACTCAAACTTCATCTACTTAACTCCAAAATATGTCCTTGTCAAGCCCCTACTTAAGCTCCCCACAATCCTACTATATACCTTCTCGGTCCTTCCACATACAGCCAAGTTCTCAACTATTGTGGATACTTATTAAACTCTACAATCAATACTGTTGGACTTAACTCTTTTGTAAATATGTAAATATATATTTTAGTCTGTAAAAATAATGATATGCATATATCATGTGTTTGCATTTCAGCTTTGTGTCTCTAACGTTCTTGTACAACTGATTTTGAACATATTTTTCACTCATATGTTTGATTCTCTGTAAACTGTGGTTTTTTGGAGCTTTTCTCCTCAGGTCTCCACTGAAAATGAGCCACAAGCCTAGCTAGACCAACCTGGTCAATAAATAAATAAATAAATAATGACTATGTAACTCCAAAAACAAGAAACACAATCAGATGTTACTTTCTGAGCTAATAAGTATAGTTACTGCTTCAAGAAGACTGCAAAAGAAAGAATGCAATATTTAAATATTGATCTCAAAGATCCTTATCTTTAATAAAAGATCAGCAGGTACATTAAGTAGTGCTAGAGAATGGGGGTAGACAGACATGATAATCAACATTCAGTGACCCACAATGGCCCTGTGAGGCAACAAACAGGA